>NC_139326.1:23691797-23844297 GCF_056507025.1 Lutjanus erythropterus | reverse complement strand
ATGTTTGATGTGTCCATTCTGGGCTACTGTAGAAACATGTTGGTACAACACAGTAAGCTCAAAGATGTATTAAGAAAACTGAGATAGGGCATTGCTGCTTAGCCTTGCTTCCAATTTTACTCTGGTCACGTGGTGCTGCATCGAAAAATTCTCTATAGACGACATTTATAAAAGAGACGTCTGTAAAACTATTAACAGGACAGTGCTAAAGTTACTAGTTACTTTTAAAGTTAGTTCCACCTCGACCAATTACAACATTTAAGTACCACAGTCCTTTTGCTATATTATGTGAATACCATCACTGATATTTAAAGTTATTACAAAGTCATTTAAGAAAAAAAGTGTCGTCCAAATGGAACCTGTGGACATTATAAATGTTCTAATTCTGTGTCCCCCAGGTGTGAAACCAGGACCTCTTTATGGGCGTCTGAAAGCTGGAGAGCCTGTGACTCTGGAGAGCGGTCGTGTCATTCTGCCAAGTGAGGTGCTGGAAGAAGCAATTCCTGGGAGGAAGGTCTGTGTTTTAGGGGACTGTAGCTCAGTGCTCGGAGAGGGACCGCTGACGCTGTGCAGTGGAGCAGACATTCTGGTTCACGAGGCCACCCTTGGGAACGAGCACAGAGAGAAAGCAGTGGACCACGGACACAGCACACCTGAAATGGCGGCGGCGGTGGCTCGGGCTTGCCGTGTGCGGAGGCTGGCGCTGTACCACTTTAGTCAGAGGTACAAACCCTGCTCCCTGCAGAAGGACGGGGACGACGATGACATCTCAGAGCTCAAGAGACAGGCTGAAGACGCTCTGCAGAACAGTGGCGTAGAAGTGACTCTAGCTGAGGACTTTATGACTCTGTCCATTCCTCTGAAAAGATGAAGGTAATGAAATGATTTAGTTTTTATATTTATATTGCCTCTGTCTACAGTGCCCTTATATGTTCTAAATTGAACAGCTACATCTTTTACAAGCATAATTTCATCACATATTAATAAACCCTAAATTAGTTAAAGAGTATTAAACTGGCAAACCAATCTCAGCTGAAGGCCAACTCATTTACTACCTCTTAAAGGGAAAATTTGGCATTTTTCATTAGGATGTCCATTCATTGTTGATGGTAAATGTCAAAGAAAGCAATAAATTCCTCCATGTGTGCTCTATTAACCAGGAAAGCTAATTTTCCTGCTTGCAGAGATGTGCCTGCTCTGTCTACATGTTCCAGGATGCATTGCACGTGTGCTTCTGATGTTCATGTCATGCCGTATGTCACGACCCTAGCTTATAGCTATTACTTTGTTGCCAGAACATAGCGTTCAGTGACAAAAATAGAGGCAGAGACTAGAAATCCAAGCTGAAACCGCCTGTAGTTCTTCCATAACACCAACTACATCATCACTGGATGCAGGAGGAACAAATTCTTTAGCAGGAAAACTAAGTTGTCTCAGTCAATACAGCGTGCAGAGGAATTTAATGCTTCAGTTGACTATATTTAAAATTCAAGACTCACTGGACATCCACATGTAAAGCGCCTAATTTTCCCTTTAAAATTTGGACTGTCTTCAACAGCATATGGAGTTTGCTTTTAGTTTTCCATAAGCGCTTCATCATTTTTCTTCAATGATGGCTTTAAAGTAGTGCTTAACAATTCTCTCTTGACATTGGAAACAGAAGTTGACAAAACAATCTACCAATGAAAGTGTATGAATGAATCACATTAAGTTTCACTATGACTGATATTTTCACTCAGTTTGTAATTTCAACACTTGACCCTGTACAGAAACCCTCCGTCTTTCCATGTATGAATCAGTAAATTTACAGTTTGTGTGTGATGATATAGAACATGCAGTCGTCTCTGAACCTTTTCCAGAGCTTTATTTCTGGATCTGTACACAAGGTATTAAAGTACAACAGAAAATACAAAATAATGTTTAACAAAAGAAAAAAAACAACTCAATGCTTATGTACAATTCTTATAAACAATAAAGATAGCTTCTTGAACATTTCTCATAGTGAAGTTTTTGATTGTCTATATTTCTGGATATACATTTTTAAGTTTTGTAGGTTTTTATTCACAAAGGTGTTTCTGTTTTCATCAAAGGACTCGAGTTTTTCTTTTTCAAAACCACAACTGCTATAATTTTTTTTCCTTTTTAAACTTCAAAACACAATACAAAATATAAAATAAATTTGTTTAGTGCTTGCTTGCACACACAAGTCTCATACCAGAGATATCAATAAAATATCACATTTTCGAGAGTTCACAGGGTGGTGAAAAACCTACTTCTACTACTTTAATGGCCTTTACATTCTGACAGTTTTTCTGAGTCTTTGTACAAACCACAGGTGAAATAAATATCACTGCACTGCTAAAGCTAGAAGAGCTTGGAGGACCTACTGCATTATGCACATTGCATTAAAAGAGAAACTAGCTCTCCACATACTTAGAGCAGCAGCCATCCCTTTACCATCAAGACAAATATAGACGACGACATGTAAAAAGAGTTTTTTGAAGGAAAGAAAGATGAACGTCTTTTTACACATGGCTGCAACTTTTCAATGCAAATTTGCAACACTGAGTTAATATCAATACGTCTTCAGGTAAAGCCGTTTTCAGTGGTACACTTGAGAAACAGACACAGCTGGCATGCGTGGTTTCAGCTGGGTCCTAGGGGGGGTCATGACTTTTCAAAGAGAGCAGAGGAAAAAGAAAATTCAAACACCAAGTCAACCAGAAAAATGCTAAAACCCAAAATATCTGTACATATCTACAAATTATTGCCTTCTGACAAGGAATCAAATTAAAACCTTTGTATTAACACAGATTCACAAGTGTAAGAGGTCAGTTAATAGACTTTTTAAAGGCTATTTGCTAATTATTTACATGAAACGCAAAGTGAATATCTTCTCTGATGCTGGACTTGGAAACTGAATTACTTAAGATCAAGCTTAAATGATGGTTTATAGGCGTGAATCATGTCTGTACACACATACAATGGTGAATTACAAGATCTATGGACAGGACAAACATGATGTACCCCTGAAACAAACTAATTATTCATAGCACAATGCATAGATAAATTAAGTAAACACTACTACTGCATCCAATCAACTGACGATGACCCGCTAAACATTTTACAATTCACAATTATAGACTTCAGTCAAGAGAAAAAACGGCTCCATTTCTGCTACTAAAGACTCCAAGAAATCGTTGACCAGATTACACAAGGCGTTCTCTAGTCAGTACAGGTTAGGCAGAGGATAAATACAAAAAGAGAGTGGCTTTAAATGAAGAGATAATACTGCTAGCAGGTTTACCCAAGCTTGCTAAGTGGTCTGAAAATGGCATTACTTAATTTAGGAGCGCATTCTAACATCTTTTACTACAACATAAGAACATATACAGCAAAGCTTGCCTAAGAGTAGCATGAATGAAATAATTACTTCAAAAGGATTAAACAAAATCACACAAAGGTAAAAGTATATGCAATAAATACACACTTTACGTTGCCTGATGTTTAAATGACTATTAACCCAAACAATATCTTTGCATTGCAATATTGCTGTTATGGTTTTCTTGTCTGCCTGATATCCTCCAAGAAAGAAGCAGGATTTCAAAATAAAACTTCCAATATCCAACTGTAAAACAAGGTGATTCCCATTATGTTTCTCTACAAAGGTAATCTTCATCAACTGCTTAAAAAATGTGATAGAAAAACCATAAATCTAGCACTCTAATTTTGGTGTGACTACATGGGATAAAGAAACATGAACTGTCGCAAACATTCAAATGTTCCAGTTTGGCAACTCTGAACAATTTAAAAGTAAACACGCGGACAAACTATGGACAAGCTTCCACAGGAGAAAATAAAAAGAAGCCAAAAAAACCCAAACTGGAAGGCCTTAGCAGCTGAAGCCACGACACTTCCTGGTCTCCAAGCTAATCTCCATGCTAGTGTTGTTCTTCATACAATGTCTAGCCAGGTTCATATGGGGGCAAATAAAACCATCTGCACCAGCCTGGTTACTAAAAGTACCTGTAAACCAAACACTAATTTAAAAAAAAAATAAAGTACCACTTCAAACAGCAAAGACAAGCAACTAAATCCTAAGACTAGAGGCAGAAAACTAAGCCATTTTTGGCAGCTGGAAAGAATGGCAGGATAACATATAGTAGCTCTGAAGATGTTGTGTGTAGATGTGAGGGAGGAAGATACACAACTCTCCTACTGCAGCCTCTGGGCCCCACTGTACATGGACGTTACACATCTCAAGACCGCAAAACAAAAATAAAATAAATGGCTATATAAACTCTTGAGAGAAATCAAGATTTTAGTTCTATATGATAGACATCACTGATGTCATATTACACAAAAAATGAAAACAAAAAAGTATATTCATATACATATATATAGATATATATATATATATATATAATAGAATTTAAACAAATCGGATTCTCCAGTGAGGTCAGTCTTTATGTACAAGCCGGATTAAGGGATTTCAAAAGGGAAGAACAAGGGAAGAAGATGAGGAAGATCACTCTGACTGAAGTGCCGCAGTGTGCTGTGTGTGGTGCCGTGCATGTGCTCCCAGAAACCCGTTGGGCTCGCCGCTGCCAGCCAAGCTCCCAAAGTCTGTGACAGATACCGCCATTTTTGCGCCGGTGATTCGGTGGTGGTGCGCCGCTGTCCGTCGTGCTTCGAAGTCCACTCCAAGGTTACCCACAGACACATCATTGATAAAGGAGTCAGGCAGCGCCATCTTGAGTCTCTTGGAGGGCCGCTCGCAGTCCTTGTTAACACACACTCCTCCCAGCTGGCCCAGGTCGGAGTGGTAGAAGCCAGCGTCGAGCATGTTGAGGCAGTCGGGGTCTGCGCCGTTAGAAGGGAACCCGAGGGATTCGTCGTGGTTCAGAGACCCACGATGGAGACTTTCCAGCGGAGGAAAACTGTAGGAGTCCAGACAGCTGACCTCTGCAGGGCTGCACACTGTGGCTACAGTGTTACTCAAAGCTGCAAAGAGACATGACACACCATTAACACTGAACAACTGGAAGCAATAAGACACCTCAAAAAATGTGTTGACTGAGGAGAAAAAAAAAAAGACATTAACAATTGAAAAAATCTTTAATACAATATTAGTCTTTAGTGTTATCAAGCATTTCTTGTTGTAAAGTTTGTTTTCCCCCCATAACTGCAGAACTCAGTCTCATTACTGACCTGTGAGGTCACTGGCAGTGATGGAGTTGAGCAGGCTAAGCTGCTGTTCTGTGGGGGTCTCCAGCCTTCCTCCTCCACCTGCTCCTGAACACACAGAGGAGGAACTGTCCACCGCCAGTCCCTCTGCTTCATCCACCAGCCTGTCCATCAGGTCACTGCATACAAGGACACATCCTTAGTTTCAGTTTCTTTAAAATTCTGTGCATTATCAGAGCTTATTGTATTAAACATCAAAAAAACAAAAGGAATGCACAGAGATACACTGAATCTTCTCCCGCCACTTACGTTACACCAGGGTAGCTGCTGTACTTTTTCTTCCCAAACCGATTCTGCTGCACAAAGAAGTCAAAGCGCTCCGACTTTTTCCACATGTAGTAAAACGCCACACATTCTGCTACTGTTCGTGTTGTTACCTGCATGGGGCAAAAAAAAAGTAATTAAATAGGGATGTTCAGTGGACATTTTCATGCTTGTGTAGGAGAAAATGTTGTCAATTCATGAAATAAGACTCACTTTGTGTTTCTGTATGAGGTGAAAGTTCTTATCATACATCTGTAGTGCATGTTCAAAGTTCTTGCATTCCTCTTCTGACCACGGAGGTGATTTTTCTGAAATGAAATTAGAAGTACATTCACACAGTGTTGGTGCACAATCAAGCAATCCACGTGGAAAAAGTATAGACTCACCAATTTAAAAAAAAAACACAAGACTGAATCCTGTTGAAACCTTTAACTTTTAGAATCAGACAGTAGGTGATGTGTTGATTACACTCAATTTTGAGGTAACTATCTTTTATAGGTTTTGGATTGGATTGTCTTATGTTGGACTGTATATAAATGTGGTTCAATCAGGTTGACAAACAGAGGAAATGATTCAAATTCAATGAGCATCAGTGTAAGTTGTTGCTTATGCTAATGAGTGAATTTACGCTTCACTTTTACACAAACACAAGTGCACATTAATATGACATAAAAGGCGAGCAAAGAATAATGAAAAGTGATGCGCTGAGCAGAGTACAGAGGAGCCTCTCACCACATCAAAGTGAGATGTGTCAAAGAATGAGTATTGTTTGAATCTGTGCGCATCCTCTATCACAAGTAGAGTTTCAACAATTCAGTTGATCAAAAGAAAACTAATGCCATCTACTTTAATCTTCAATCAATCGTTTAAGTCATTTTTCAAGTAAAAATGTCAAATACTTGGTGTTTCCAGGTTCTTAAATCTAAGGTTTTGCTGTTTTTTCTTTGTTATTTAGGAC
This sequence comes from Lutjanus erythropterus, assembly GCF_056507025.1. NCBI lineage: Eukaryota > Metazoa > Chordata > Actinopteri > Lutjaniformes > Lutjanidae > Lutjanus > Lutjanus erythropterus. The sequence continues at coordinate 23,837,828 of NC_139326.1, read as the reverse complement.
AGCAAATAAAAGATTTTGGGCTGCTGGCTGAACAAAAGAGGAAATTTGAAGAGGTTACTTTGGCTCTCACAGATTGTGATGAGCATTTGATATTTTATAGACTAAACAATAAATCATGAAAATAATCTACAGATTAATCAATAATGAAAATAATCATTAGTTGCAGCCTAATCACAAACTACTGTGGGATTGTATCGACTTGCAGTGCGGTGTAATATTGATATACTGATGTATTAAAAAAAAGAATTTTTGATGTTACAGTTTAGACTGCATTCACATTGCCATGGAACAATTATGTATCAGTCAGGGATGCATATTAATGTGTTTCAAATAATACCAATAATCTAACATTAGAACTGGAAATATTTGTTTATGTTACACTGTATTATTGAATGAGGTTTGCATCACATTTACTTCCTTTCAGAATGTAAATATTCCTATCTAAACCTGTTTTTCTTGTATTTAATTATTCTGACCCTCTGTTTTTTCTCCAGGTGTGTTTCAATACAGTTGTTTTTTAATTAAGAAAGTGTATTATTTTTGTTTTTTCAATACTGATAGCTGGATGGACACAATGTTTACTGACATTCATGATGACAGAAGAAAGAAGAGAAAGAAATTTCAGTGGCTACCTTAATGTGCCTACCCAGTACAGTGTTGACTGACAAACTAATTTCTAGTAGAGCAGATTATTAGGTCGTGGTAGAGGTGTGTCAAGTACTTAATTCTTTGTTTGCAAGACTTTTATAGAAATCAGTGCCCTAACACCATTGAAAACACTTGTCTCTGTGATTAGAGATAGTCTGATGGACACAATAAATCAACAACATAATCATCATACATTCATTATAATATCAGGAAATCTTACTGGGCAACTTCAACATGTCAATTATCAACTGTGCCAATCCTAAAAGTTAAGTTAGACAGAATGACATCTAGGAATACTTTCTAACAAGGCTGGTAGCTCTAAATGTTTCCTTTGCATACCTTTTGAGGACTTTACACGGCTGCAGTATCTCTCTAGTGCTTCACGGGTGTTGTAGTTACATTTGACGAGCTCACACAAAGCCTATGTGGAAAGAGTGGAGAGGTCAAGACTGGAAATATTGGCCTTAATAGTTCACATGTACCATAGAAAAAAACAATCACAAGAATTCAAAGTACCATTGCTGTAGGATGTGGTGAATTAAAAGTTTACGCAGACTGCATAAAGTCTACATACATTGCCAATACCGAGTTCACTGTGTTACAACATAAAAGGATTGATAAATAAAGACATGACTAACCTGTTCATTGTCTCGAACATGCATCCCTGGTTTGTCATATCCTGTCTTTTCATCTGTTGTCCGAGACAACACTTCAGACAGGAAACTCCTGACTTTGTTTTCTGGCAATATACCTGGGCTCCATAATAACTCGTCTTCATCTTCATACGCTGCATAACAAAGTACATTACAATAAGATTATTTACTTTGTCTATATCATCTTATCTTTGCAAGCAATCTCATTAAAAAACATGTCAGGCTGAAAATAAAAGCAGCAGTCACCTCTCTCCCCATCTTTGTAGTGACAGAGGCAAGAAGGAACTTCTGCTTGGTACTCAGCTCCCACCATTATTTCCTATGACAAGAGTCAAACAAAAGTCAATACAGAGCATGCTTAGTGAACCAGTGTTGATTCAACTTAAAGCATGAAGCATTCCTTAAAACATGTTCCAAAATAAACTATCATTTACCTTTCTGGAGTCCTCTGGGCTTGGGCCATCTTCATCATACTCTGAGTCTTTATCACCATCAGAGATAGCGTTGGCTGATGAAATAAAAAACAACTAATAAATACCTTGACATTCACTGAATGACAGTGGCACTTCCTGAGGTTTAAGGCCCAATGGCTTAGCTACCAAACCCGATGTCTTGGTATTTTAATACGTAATCAAATATCCTCCCACATATTTAATACATACCTTCACCTAAGTCTCTTGGAAAACTTAAGTATGCACACAGAACTGAGTCAAAACCTGGCTATATTGTACTGGGGACATTAATGATTAATCAATTAATCGCCATTAAGAATTTAAGCACTTTTTTTTTTTAAAAAAGTATATTTTTTGTAACATTTCTTCAAAGCTCACAGGTTTTCTCAGTCTAGTCTGCCTTGTTAGTCTAGAGATGGTATTAACTGCACCCATTTTACACTGTTTGGGGCAATTTAATAAGCACATGTGGACAAGAGCAGTTGTCTTAGTCACCTTACTGTTTTATTAGTCTGTTCTGTTTAAACTGTTTGTGCGTCACATTTCACATAACTAATGTGCCACCAGAAGTGTTTAAGTAAAACTTTTAAATAAAAGTGAGAAAGACCTGTGTTTTGTATCTCATTAATTATTCATTTTAATGTATTATTGTTAAAATGTTCAACTGTCAGTTTAGGAAAATGCACAAAATTTGCAACCCTTTAAATGTACAATGACAAATGTCATAGTGCTATAATAACATTGGTTCATTAATCAAATAAGTCAAGAATCAATCAGTTTTTAGAATAATTTAATCACATGAGTTTTTTAATCAAGCAAAAATGCTTTAACTTCTCTGATTCTAGCTTCTTTAATGTGGATTATTTGCTGTTCTTTTATATCAATTATTAAATATACCTATATTGTAAACTGTTGTTCAAACCAAAAAAGTCATTTAAAACATTCCAGTGGGTTCTTGGAAGTTGTGATGGGTATTTGTTTTACTATTTGACATTTTATTGACTTAATGGTTAATAAAAAAAATAAATAAAAAAAAGATTACTGACAACTTCATCAATAATGCAAATAATTACAGCAGAAAATTTAGGAAATTTAGGAAAATATAGGTAACCACACAATTTTTAGTTGTTTTTAACTTGTATAATGTCTAATAGAGCTGAAATGATTACTCAAATGACAGAAAAATGATCAGCAACTATTTTCACAATAAAGGTGATTTTTCAAGTAAAAGTGTAAAGACATTAATTTGTGCCGGCTTCGGAATTGTTAGGATTTGATTTGATTTGCCTCGTGTGATAGCATGATGATGTGAATGTGAAGACTTTGAATAATGGCACCACAGACTTTAAGAAATTGTTAAGTGAAACTTTCCTATATTCTGACATTTAATAGATCAAACAATTAACTGATTAATTGATAATGAAAACAATTGTTAGTTGCAGCCATAATGTTTTGAATCTGAATCTTTTTAATTACTACACTACATGACATATATTAACCCTGCAAAGGTACAGACAATAAGTAATTTTAAAATACATGTAACCTGTCACTTACATCGAAGTGTTCTTGGGAAGAAATCGGTAGCTTCATGGGAGGTGACTGAAGGGGTCAGATCATCAGCTGAGGACTGGGTCTCCTCCTCATAGTCCCCAGACAAAAGGTCTTTAGCTATTTCCTCCTATAGACAAAGAATAATATCTATTATATTCTGGGGATATATCTAATTCACTATATAACATCACCACATAATGGCCATTATTTACCTTGTCCAAAGTCATGTCAGGTAGCTCATCAGTCAGGTCTCCAGAGGAGCTGTCTATACTGGAGCCTGCTGAGGCTTCATAGCGATAGATGGCCAATAGTTCCTCCAAAGGCATGTTCCCCTCCTGGTAGGAAAAAGAGAGGAAAGGCAAACTCAGCAAATCATAAATTAAGCAATTGCATTTTTTCCCCCTGTATTATTACCTTAACACATCCAGTTTGAAAGAAGTATACATTCCATTTAATTTTAGATCTGCAGCTGTTTTTTCTCTTTGTTTGTTAAATAAACAACTTTTTCAAAATGTAAACTCAATCACACAAGTTTAAAACAGATTAATGAACGCAGTAATGCTACACTCTAACTCACTTTCACCAAGAGACAATTTATGAATATTACCGGGCAGTAGATGTACTTAAACTTAACTGACTTTTATTAATTGTAGCATCTGCAGTTATAAATCAGATGGGTTTCCCCTTATCATCATAAAGGTCACATTAGCAACTGCCCTAATATTAAAATACTACAACAACATTGACATGTTGAAGCTTTTTGTTCCAGTGACAGTGTCAATATTTGCAGCCCTATAGTATTAAAAGAAAGTGCCCTCTGGTTCCCACTTCAACGATACATACAAATCTTCCATACATACATACATGCAGATTTGAATGTTAAAAACAATATCATGGAATTCATTATATTTTTCACAAGTCCTGTTTTAGGGTATTTTGTGCATTTATTAGTTCACCTTTTCCAGATCTGCAAGCTCAGAGCTGAAATTCCTCCCTCCCTCCAGAGACTCTTCCTCCTCCAGAGTCCTCTCGTCATCATACTCATGAACTAACATTTCCGCTGTTGGGTCAAAGTCATGGTCCTCCGACGATAAAGAGCCAACTGAGTGACAGAAAGAAAAAAGGATCATAAATTTTTAAGTCTTATCACATAAATGCAACCTGTTTCATTAAAGCATAGCTTAATTTACGTTACTATATCATGAGCTGTAATTAGGTCTGCACAGTAAAAAAAAAATAAATAAATAAAAAAGTAAAAAAAAAATTATAGTGATTGATTTGGCAGATACTGTGATATAATTAAAAATTAGTGGGAGTAATTCTTTTTATTCACAATTTTCGCTTGCACTAAAAGTACTATTAAAGTCATGATAATGTGAAATTTGTCTCCACAAAACATGTTTTTTTTCATCCAGGGAACAATACATTTTTCCTTTATCAAAAAATTGCAACTTCTACAATTTGAATATTGCACTGATACATATTGCAATTGCATTCATTTTAATTGTTCAATTGTGCAGCCCTAGTCTTACCACACAAATCAGCCCCTAATAACCCTGAAAGTTTAAGACTCACACCTATACAGATACAATTACATAGTTACAAGCGTTACATTGCAATTAGAAAAGTACCGAATTTTGTCTATTTCAAAATCTTTTTACTCTGACAATGTATATAAAAAATAATAATAATAAAATAAATAATAAATACGTATGAAAAGCTAAAAAAAATTCCTATCTTCACTTTGTTGTTATGCAAAAATGTTTAGCAAAATACGTTTAAATTTCGGTAAATGCATAATAAACAGAATATATTAGTACACAATTTATGGCAAAGGATTTCTTACCTGGACTTGAACTCCCCAGGGAAGCCTGCAAAAGAATAACACCAGAGCACAGATTAGTACAATAATTGAAACATATGTTCAAATGTTCTAATCTAAAGTATTATAATCAAGCGGAGAACGAATTAATGCTTTTATGTATGAATAATGACCACCGAAAACATTTGGGAGCAGGAAAACTGCATTTACCGCTATCCTTACCTGAAATAGAAGGCTAATACAGCGTTAGCTGTGGTCAACGCTAACAGTTACACACTGAGAACAATTGTGGGCAAAATGTAGTTTTAAAACACCGGAATTACAATGATTCCTTTCGGAGGGGAGGATCAAAGTCAAATAGAGGAATATATTGAGGAGGACAGTGCGATTTACGCAGTGTCGGCTCCTGTAACAGTTAACGTTAGCTAGCCAGCAAGCTAACCCCGAAGCCCAATGTTAACGTTATGCATCGAAAAATGTAAACACTAATTTCGTTTGCGCGGTACCGCAATCGACAGAGATGGGTGATATTTACAGCACAGGTGTCGCTAAATTAGCCTAAAGAGAAAATATAAATTTCCATTCATAACAAACACCATACAAGCGGTTATTTCCTTTAACCAACAAGCTAACGATAAATTTACGTATCAATTTACACAGCCGCTACACCAAAGCAGCTGAGAGAGCGAAGGCGCAGCGGCCTTGTAGTGAAGGATCAGCCCGGACATTTAACCATATTTTTGAGGGAAAAAAAGGATAATTATGACACAAAACACGCTACATGGAAGGCAAAACCTATTATTTCTTCAATCGATAGCATAAAAATGAAAAATACAACACACAAATTTTAAAAATATCGATTTAAGATCGATTGCTTCTCCCCTGTTTTCCCTCTTACCTCCGCCATATTGGTACCTTTAGCTAATGGGCTCGTTCTAGCGCAGTACCCGGATGAGCGCTCTGAGCCAATCAGAGATCCAGGTGACGGTTGTAGTCGTGACGCCGTCTAAACCAACCACTGATCAGACTAACGGTAATCATTTATACACGGTAAACCTACGGTATGAAAATATGAGAAAACACAAATATATAGAAATAAAATCTGCAATGGACATGCGATATCTATCAGTAACATGCAGTAGTTAATGCTTCACACAGTGACACTCAACAAAACCATTCCTAGAATGTTCTCGTAACATCCCAGCTGATTTCCTGCTTTCCTCAATGCTGTATACCGCAGCTACAGTGCTTTAAAAGCTCTGTGTTCTCACTCATCAGATTTTTGTCATTATATGTTCGTATTAGAATTTTAAATTGTGGCCGCAATGCCTTCAATTGAAACCAGCGATGTTTCAGTCATTTTATTCCATAGGACACATTTAGTGATTGCTTTAGGCCCATCTATAAAAGCTACTAATGTAGCTTGTATATATATATATATATAATATATATATATATATATATATATATATATATATATATATATATATATATATATATATATATATATATGTATGTGTGTGTGTGTATATATAAATGTTCTTGTTTTTATAAGGTAACATAAACCTTTATTAATCCTGAAGAAACTATTGTGCTAGAAATTACTTCCAAATAACAGACATAAGAATGAAAATAGTATAGTATTAAATATACAGTGAAATATAAAGTGTTAAAATGCAAAAAAACAGCGCCTAATGAAATAACAACTAAAGTAAGATATGTTAACTAAAAAAGTAAATAAAATAGAAATAATAGTATAGGAAATGACACTGGCAGTGTTACTGAAAAATGATAATATAATAATGAAAAGTAATATTTCATATGATAGTAAACACAATGTTGCACATGATGTTAAATGTAAAATTGTGCCTGATAATAATAATGAAAGGTAATATTGGACATATATGAAAAAATGATCAAAATAATAGTTATTAATGTTTCATTGATGTTTCTCTTATCTAATAACATGTTTTACCCAGTTGATAGTCTGCCTCATATTGAATTATTTACACTGGGCACAAATAAAAAAATTAAGATCTCAGATAAATGTGGCCGTGATACCACACACAGCCTATCAGTCTTGTTCAAACACCCTGGCTTAAGGTGTTCTCATATTGTTGTTACAGCAGTTACTCTATTTCTTTTATTTTAGTAGACAGGTGTTGGTCTAAAGATCAAAGAAATATTGGCTATTCAAGTATTTTATGAACTATTAGTTGATGATTAATTCTTTGCACAGAGGTCCATCATGTACTCATAAACTTCATGTAAAAACAGTCCTAATTATCATTTTAAGCAAGGGTTGGAAATTCTGAAACACTACAGTACAATAATCATCATCAGATATAAATTTGCAGTGGAATGGATTTTTAGCATGCATGCCAGCAGAGGGCAAAAGTACCCTTTAAAAGTATGGCTCCTCTGAGATTTACTCCCTCCTCCTCCTCACTTCCTGTTACGGATGTCTGTGAAACCTCATCATATTTAATCGCATTGTACCAAGTAAAAACTGTTTGGGCAGCAGTGTTGGAGTGTAACTAAGTACATTTACTCGTGTACTATATTTATGTACATATTCGAGGTACTTTCCTTGAATATTTCCATTTTATGCAACTTACTTTCCCTCCACTACATTTGTCTGACGGCTTTAGTAACTGGTTATTTTTGAGATGACATTTTTTCATATCCTTCCCATCCAGTGAAAACCATATATCTCCAAATTTGATGATTTTTCAAATAAACTGGAGGATTAAGTATCTTATCCCTTTATGCATTCAAAAAATATCTTAACTCTTAAGTTAAATGAACTATTTGAAAAACCTCTTCCAATATCTTCCAATACTTTGAGTACATTTTGCTGATAATACTTATGTTTCAGTTGCCGGAGTTTTAGTGCAGTATTTTCACAGTGTGGCATTAGTACTTTTACTTAGTTATAGGATCTGAGTACTGTCTACCAACACTGGGCAGGTGGGGTAAAGTTGGACTTGCCTCTGTACTCTTAAATACCAGTAACTGATAGTTTTACTTAATCATCTGATGTTTCATTTTGTACACCAGGCTCTTGAAATGGTTAGTTTTATATTGTGGATAGCTTAAGCTGTGTGTACTACTAGTTCAGGGTGAGTACTACACCAGCTGTCAGGGGCTCTGCAGATGTTTGTGCACAGGGCAGTGACGATACGCTTCCTGGCTCATCCAGATCCAGAAAGGGAGGTGGGCTTCCTTCCTGCAGGAGAACATAAAGTGTGTTTTTGCTGTGTTGAATGATCACATTTGTTTTGAGCTGTCAATGAACGTGTGACAGGAAGGTGAAGGTTTTCTTTGTGGGGAGCATCTTATAAGCGTATATACAGCTACATTTTCTGTTCGTCCAGTTTGGACATTCAGCTAACATGCCAAAAATAAGGTGACACCTGCAGACAGAAGATGTCACATACAAATAATGTCTCATTTATTAGACTGTGCAGTCAGTGGTGGATTAAGGTGATTGGACCCCTAGGCTACTCTGCCATGTATAAAAATGTGCTAGGAATATTACACACACCCTCAGAGCACACTGGCATTGAAACTGCTCACAACAAGTCATGTGGATTATCTTGAGTGACCGGGTCAAAATCTGGTTTAGAATTTTTCAGTATTTTTGGTGCTTGCAGCAACACAGGATTTGTGTCATTTAGTCCCATTATGTTGGAGAGAAGGTAGACATCTCTGTGGCTGATATCTTCAAAACTCTGAAACTCATACTAAAACAATATGGATGGATAAATAGCACTGCAAGCCAGGGGAAAAACATATGTATTTTTAATTTTGAGGTGAGCTGTCCCACATTTGCTCATTAAAATGTCTATAAACTCTATAGACATATGTGATATATTTTGTTGAGTTGTGTACTCGATTATACCAGATGTTTCCAACAATGTTTAAACCCAGAGAAATCTGTAACTTATTCAAGGTTAACAATGTATTCCCTGCTAGTACAGTGCATACAATAAGTTGGATACATCACAGAGTGAGGAGGGAACACGATTTCTGCCTGAGTCATGTCAAATAGATTTTCATCAGCTGTACTGGTTGTTTAAAAGTGAAGAGGACAACTCCCATCATGATCCCACTCTACTGTGAGAAACACCTAACAGCAGAATTTACAAATTGTGTTTAATTTATGAGATTTTTTTTTTTATCGGCCAATAGGTGTCACATATATTTAAATTTTTAGTATGAACTAAATATAAATGATTGAGCCAATCCATCCTTACAGACATGGGGCCCCTAGTCTTCAGCCTTGACCACCTTGTGCATGAATCCTCCCCAGTGTACAGTGCAATATTTTCATTGGAAGTAAAAGAGGGATGGCTTGATTGTACTTGCTGCCAACATTGCTGAATGCGATTTATAATGGTGATTTAATTTACTTTTGTTTGACTGAAGAGCTCATTCTCACTTGTTTAATTCACATCCAAATTCAACCACACCAATGCCTATGAGCTACTAACATTCCCATGTAGACTGGACAGAATATAACAATTTGCTAGCTCGCGAGTAGCAACTGGTGGGTGTAAACTTTAGTTAAACTGCAGCAAAAAGACGCAGGCTGTTGTTGTTTACACGCTGGTCGCATTTATTTTCTCACTTGGATTATTTCTTTTAACTTGACGTAGCAAGTAAACACTTCTGTATTTGGAAAACAGAATCCCCTGTAAAGTGTAGGAAGGGCAGCGTGGGCTTCGTTTTGAGGACTATACAAACACATGAGTCATCGGGTTCAGACAGTTCAGAAGCACATCCCTCTGCAGGCCACATCTGTTCAATTCTTACCTGAGCTAAGATGGACCAGATTAAGTTGGATCTGTTATATCCAAGTTGAACAGCTGCCCAACGAAAGTATTGATTCTTTAATCTTCTTCTGCTTCTTGTCCTTTTTCTGTTTCTGTTTCCCTGTGCACAGGTGTTTGTATGTATGAGTAGTAAAATAAAAGCCCTTACTATCTGTCTTTTGTCTCTCCTTTTTCTGCTGCAAATTTGTGATTACCATAGCCACTTGAGAACCCATTTGAAGCCTACTTTTACTGAACAATGTAGCCAGGAAGACGTGGGCCCTCTTCTAATGATTGAAATTTTCAGGTCAACAAGTTATCCTCTGACGTAGGTTATGGAGAGATAGGTGACGGAGGGTCACAATCCATTGTTGCAGTGTGAAAAGGATGTGGCTGATTAACACTGGCCCACACCTACACTGGTTGTCCAGCAGCTGCCCACTCAGCTGATGTGCCATTAGAGGAACTGAGGTGCAGGAAAAAATGCTGTTCTACGCATAATGTCCTCGTAACTATCAATTATACAGGATTTCAGGCCAAGTGGACACATCAGCTGCGTATATATTGATTAGAATTTATATGATGCGTCACTGGAGGAGATCGCACTGAGTGAACTGCAAGTCTTCTAAACATTTAATGCTGCTGATATTTGTTGTGGGTCGTTTCAGAACTTGAATAAAGGATTATTTAACTCTGCATGTCTGTACATACAAGGAGGTGGAAACTGAGTCATGCTGTCAGAAAGCTACAAATAAACATTAAACAAAAATTAAGTTAATAACTATAGATAATTGTAACAAAATTAAGCGAAATAATCCAACAGCACAAAGCAATCAGCAATCAAGTACATAAGGACTCTTCAATAATTCCAGACCACAAATATACCACTGCTTTTACAAGTGTCATCTGAGAAAATAAAAGAACGAGAAATAAAATAAACAGACTGAGTAAGATTATGCCACATTAGTGTCTACTTATAAGCTACAAATGTAGGTAAATTCAACACAAAATAAAATAAAATAATAAATAATAACAATCACATTGTCATTTGTTTTTAAAATTCTAAATAAAAATGTGTATAATCCGTACACTTGTCAGCCAGGTGCCAAATCTCATGAAAAACTGGTGCAAAGGATGTCAGCACAAAATGTAAGAAAGAAGCAGCTATATTAAATCACATAGCTTTATTAAGCATTTAAAATTTGATTGATTTCTACTAAATAGACGTTTTTCACGGCAGCTATTTTGAAATGAAATAGCAGGGTAAACACAGATGTTACCATTCATACAAATTAAGGTTTCATTCAGTTCGAGTCGAACAGTCAGTGTGCTGCTGTTGACCTTTCGCCAAGCCTCTCTTCTGAACAGCAGCGATCCAATCAGAGATCATCACCTGGCACTGTAGGCCTGCTTTGCATTTCTCTGCATGTTGTAGTGGTGTGCATGGAGAAAGCAATAACTGATGTCTCATGAGTTTGGACAGCGTTTTTTGTTGTCTTTGAAAAACATAAAACACAAGAGCATACATGTGAGGAATGGATTAAAGTTTGTCTTTATCTGCTCTGTCAAATGTTAGCATATCCAGCAGCCTAGCTTACCTACATAATGCTATTCCAGCCAAACTTGTGTTACATACCACTGCACTTACCACACTTCATGGCTTATTCCCAGGCGTTCACTGGGATTTGTTGGTCTACAATCAAAGTGGGCCACCGCATCTTTCTCTGGTTTGCTGTCTCACGTATAAGCCAGGTTAGTTTAGCTCTTATTTCGGCTCTCTTCGGGGCAGTTGTAGTACAGCTGATCTGGCTAGGTAACCATTTTAAGGTCTGCTGCATTTAATCTAATCCATTTTCCCTTGTTAATGAGTGTATTTCTGACATCTGTTGTATCCATATATGCATCATATTTCACCATCTGACCAATTTAACCTCAGTCTTTTAGTATCAAATTTACATCATGTACACCAGTGTTTCCCAACCCTGGTCTTCAAGGCACACTGCCCTGCATGTTTTAGATGTTTCCCTGCTCCAACACACCTGATTCAAGTGATTAGGTTGTTGTCAAGCTTCTGCAGAGCCTTGATGACGAGCTGATCATTTGAATCAGGTGTGTTGGAGCAGGGAAACATCTAAAACATGCAGGGCAGTGTGCCTTGAGGAGCAGGGTTGGGAAACACTGATGTACACAGTGATTACATATTTAAGACCACTTTACAGGGTTCTCATTTTAAAATGTGTCAGATGGAAACATAAAAAATCGTCTGGAGATGGATTTGTCAGATAATTCAAGGAGCTAAGCATTAGCATTAGCTTACATTAGCTAGCTACACTTATGAAATCTGCTAATGCTATGAATGAGAAGCCTGCTTTTGCTTACTTCTCTGTGAATTTTGAAGACCTAGTCTTTCAAAAGTTAACGTGAATTTCGCTGCCTCCCTTGTCAATGTAAACTGTGCAGTCCACGAATGGAAACCAGACAGACGTAGCGACAGTAACTAATGGGGGCGGGGCTCAGGGAAGGGTCAGTTGACTACGATGGCTCACTGGAAAGGCTCTGCTACACTAAATAGAATGGGACCTTAATTAGTATCATTGGTAACACCTGTGATTACCCAACTACTTCATATCAATATGGCTGCTGTGAAAAGGGTCTATTAACATGCTGTTAGGAATGAAATAAAGATTAAAGCACAGCCATCATATCTTCAGACTCTCTCTGTATACTGTGCCATTGCAGAGTCAGTGAAGTCAGTCTACTCTGTAAGTTGAGACAGCTCCTTTTCAACAAGCCACCAGGTGGCAATGTGTGACAGCTTTGGGTTCTTCATGACTCAGCTGTAACATTTTCCATTTCCTCTGTGCTCCAAACACCACCCTCAGACAGACTGCAACAATGACTGTATGGACACACATTGTAAGTTGTGTTGATATTGTTTGGCGAATTATGTAAAAGCCCAACATGAGCGGTGACACAGATTCCCTTGTGTTTACAAGTACAGTATTTATGCCCATGCGTGGATCACTAAACAGTCAGCAGCTGTGGAGCAAGTCCTGTAGAGTCACCAAACCTTTCTGGAGGACTTAGTCAGCTTGACGTTTACATTACTGATGACTAATATAAACAACCTGTTGTATGTTCTGCAGTGTCCATGAAATCCAAGAAATCTGTTTACACACATCTACATTTATATTTCACTATGACCTGTGGCTAGATATGCAAGTAAACAATTGGCAGCTGTAAAGTAAATTCAGCTCTGTCAACAGTCATTTCCTGTGAAAATAAATCCAGTGTTACTCCAGGGTTTCAGGTTTACTCATGAGCAACAAATTCAAGCTGTTATAATGAATATGTATTTCAGTAAATCCAAGTGCTAATGCAATCCATATAAAAAAAATCCCATGTGAATGTGTTTTTGCATCCTAATCTTTGCAAAAAAAAAAAAAAAAAAAAAAAAAAAAAGCTGTGGTTCTAAAACTCTAAAACTTGAGTCACTACCCCCCCAGAATAATCAGGTTGGTGTTCACGACCCCACACAAAATCCAGGCAGATATTTCTGAAACACAGGCGTCTTACTTTTTTCAGTTGATTGTGCTGATGTTGGACTCTCAGGTGACCCACTTGGAGACAAAGTCCATTTCCTGTCCAGTCTGACATTGGCCTGTCTTGAGCTGGAGTACTTTTCTGACAAGTTGTTGCTCCATAGTAGTTACGATAGTAGATATGATAGCTAGCAAAACTTCTAGGTCAAGTATGATATTGTGGCACAATAGCGCCAAAATAAATTTGTGTGTAAGAACTCATGTGCACGCACACTTTGACTCTCACAAACAGACTGACATTTGTGTCTGTTCAGAACATGGGGTTTTATGTTCATAATTGACTCTAAGTCCCTACTTAGGGACTAGACTCTGTACCGTACTTAGACTCCCTTTTGTACAGTGGCCGACAAAGGCAAACACGTGGCATATACAGAAAGGCGCTGCATATATAGAAAAGCGCTGCAAATACAGAACCACGCTGCATATAAGAAAACAAATGCAGAAGGAAAGTGCTGCATATGCAGTCATACAGCGGAAGTGCTTCAGGCCTATAGAGGCAGTGCTGATCTTCCACCCAAGAGACAGACAATGGACGTATCAGTGTATGGTATGGAGCAGATGAGGGAGAGACTCAGAAGAAAGTCATGGTTGGAGGAAAGTTGGAGTCGGGAGAGGCCACAGAAGAAGTTACATATTCTTTTTATTTTTTTTCTTTATTTTTTTTTTCATTCTTTTTACATTTGGCCTTAATCTTTTAAAGTATTATGAAAGATCAAAAAAGGAAAGAAAGAAAGAAAAAGAAAAAAGAATGTACTTATGTGCTAAATTCATACCTGCTGAAAAGAAAACCAATATTTGATGGTTAAAAGATGTTGCTGGGGAGACTGTAAAATCCACTAATCTTTAACAGATCTTTGGTAATGCAAATTATAACACAGACATCGGCAAAGAGTTTAAAAAACAGTGTGAAAGGTAGGTCAGTGATGATGATATGTTTACAGTTATATCTTTCTTGCACATAGCCCGTACATCTAACTCAGACTAAAACAACCAATGTAAACACTTTCGCAAAATCCACAATATTATTAATTTGTGCAGTGCAACCATGGCAGTTGTGCTTGACTGATAACTAGATACTCACTCTCATATCTAGAAGTGTGTTATAGTCAGAAAAAAAGGTATTGGCTGTGAAGCCCAAGGACTTCTTAGGCAAAAAACATTTTTGCTCTATTTTCATGTCCTTGAATGTCCGGTGTTTTATTCTTTGGCATAAAACTGAGTCAGTGCTGCTGTAATATAATAACATGCATCAGTCTCCCCACAGCTCTTCCAGCGTTTGGTAGCTCATGCTGCTCAATCATCAAACATATTTGCAGTAAAAATGTAATAAGACAAAAACCAGCTCATTAATATGTGATGTTTGACTACCCATTTCCCTCCCTCTCACATTAGTCTCGAAAATAAACATACTATAAAAGTGAGATAGTTTGGTGTAAAAATAGAATTGCTGAGTGAAATCTCAAAAAGACCTAACTTTACTGTAAATGCACCCACTCAGTCCCTGAAGAGGTTTTTCTTGTGTATTAAGGGCACATTATTAAGAGTAGGTTCATACATGGAGGCTATTACTGTAAAAGCTGCAGTAGAAGGGTAATTTTTCGCAAGGAGGATTCTATGGAAGTGAAATCAAAATACTTTTAACAGCACAGCGTTAGAAGTGTGGGTCAAAGATGCTACAATTTTGCTCAATACAGCCCTGATTAAATTATACAACTGCAAAAATGGCATTGTAAAGTTAAACCCCTAAAATGTCAAAGTACTTGAATAATAATAACTCTGGTCATACTGAGAGGGACATCAGGAAACTTTTTGGGATTGGTGAACATGGTATTCTCAAAAGCAGTACAATGGATCTTTCCTTTAGCAAACCGATCTGTTCCTAAATGTTGTGTTTCAGTGCATAACTGGAAAAAGAGTGTCATGTCTGGAAACACAGGAGACACATAAGAAGGATGAATTTGTCCACAGGCTCCCTAAAAGGTTTTAAGACCTTTTTTTTTTTGAGATTAAATGTCTATTCCACTCACTAGCCATGTGCACCAGTGGAGTTGTTGCATTGAGTGTTCGCTGTGAAATTTTGCAGTTTTTTCATTTGTTCCTTTATGTGAATTTTCTTTTTGTGATATACAGTTATTTGGGGAAAGTACCTGTGGAAGATATTGTAGTGGGTCTACATTAAAAGTGATTGAACTGTCGGGTCAGAGTTGCCAGGCGTGGATGGAAATGCACTGTGTATGGACTGAACATACAATAACAACCTCAAGAGTTCAGATCGATAGTGTGATTATGATTATAGATCTTACTAATAGCAGCTAACAGATACACTCCAGTCATTGTTATTTAAAGTAACCCAGTCAACCACAGAAAATATATGAAAACAGGGACATTTTACTCAACATTAAGTACACTAACCCAGAGTGTAGCATGGCTGAGAGATTATTCATTAAATCAGCCCATAAAGCAGCCATCAACATTACTTTAATGCCGCCATTATGAGCTGGCACATGAACCTCTCTGGTCTGCTGGTGGTCTGTCATGTCTCCTCGCAGGTGATACTGGGGTTGGTGAGTTCGAGGGCATGCAATAACCAAGAGTCTGAGTATTAACAGTGCCTCTTCTCATTCTGGCTCCATGCTGAGTTCTCCATCACAGCACAGCAGTGTCCACCTTATACTCTCTGACCTGATACAACACAGACAGACACAGTCAGCCAGACAGAGAGACAGACAGACAGACAGACAATATACACACATACATACATAAAGAAATTAATATAGGACATAACATAGCATAAAAGAAATACAGAATGCAGATACCATGTATTGTCTAATTTAAAAACACTAAATACTTGATAAAGGTGTTTTAATTCATCCTACTACACTGTTTATCAGTGTACAGCCAGTGTCGGAAATGTTGTATAAATCCTGTAGTAAAAACTTGGCAGTTCTGCCTGTGTTCTGTTCATGTCTCTAAAAGCTTGGAACACTGTGCAGTGAGAGCTCACTTCAAGGCGGAGTAACAGTGAGTGGGCACCGCAATTTCCTCTCTTTCTGTAGTCAGACGCAGTATCTGGTTGTGTAGGTGTTTGTGTATATCTGTAACTTGCGTCATGCTGCGTGCTCACATATTTTATATGAGATTACCTCTTTGAATGACTTGTTTTGAACAGCAGCTGTGGAAATGCCCGTATTTGTAATGATGACGCAAAGCGAAATGGAAAGGTGTTTCTGAATAATTTCCAAACACAAAAACTGAAACTCATTAATTTGTCTCCCACATGGCTTGGTACTCTATAGGTATGTGTTTAAAGATTGGTAAAAAAAAAAAAAAAGGTAAAAAAAAAAAAAAGCAAATCTCCAGAGGTTTTAGATCCAGAAGCAATAGACCTGTAGGATGTGTCTTTCCTCATATTTAACGCTCCTTTTGAGACTATTCCTTCAGATGCACTTCTCCTAAAGATCAACCACTGAGAGGCTCCCAGCAAGAGTCTGTGAGCATGTAGTTGTATCACTCTGAAAGTACTTGACACCTGTGACAATTCTCAGAACCACTTATCACGGCAGCAGTGGTGAAGGTCTTCAGCAGTTCAGGCAGGATGTTCTGCTCCAATGCTCCTTTGATTCAAGTATTGTGCAGAATATGCAAAGTGATGAGCAATGTACCAAATGTGAAGGATAGAGGAAACAGCTGTGTTGTCATGGATAAGAGGCTCCTCGTGACGAGACATGTGGGTGATTCTGTCTCCATGGCAACGTAAGATTTTACCACAAGAACAGTTTGCGAGGAGAACAGAAGATGTAGAGGCAGAGAACTTGGGAAATTCTCACTTCTTTGAGTACACATGCATTCAGATGTCACACATCCAACTCCCATTTCCTACAGAGACATTCTTACAGTTGCCAAAGTACAAAGGAGTGCTGTCGTTCTTCGCCACCTACACACTGGCTGCCAAAACCATTAAAGAAAAAGAGACTGTGGTTTTCATAATGAGTTCATACAATAGTTAGGCCATCAAAAATTAGACAATCATGTCTTGTTTAAGGACACTGTCAGTTTTTTTGACAAGTTGAATGATTTGAGTTATTAACTGTCATGGCACTACAGAACACTGAAGAATACAACTTTTGTGTTTGCTGACCTATTTAATTTTTACCATAGTGATAACCACCTACAAAGCCAATAATATTGCTAACTTTTGATTCATTAAAATTGAAAAGCCTCTGCGGCTACACCCTCTATAAAGAAATATTATAGAGGACTTGTTTGGTTGGAGTCCTTAGACTGAGCCTCAAACTTGTTAAGATGATGAAGATTATAACCAAACTCAATGCACTCCCTTTTTTAACACTCAAAGCTGCACTAATCAATTTTTCTTATTATCAAAGGAGAAAATTATTATGTATATTTGAAAGGGGTTGGTTATAGTGATAAACCCACAGAGAATTATCCCCCTGCTCTGCAGTTCCCCCAGCTCTACAGAGCTTTTTAGCTTCTTTCAGTGCATCATTTTGTTTTTACGGCTTTATTGTTTGGGTTGTATAATTTGTACATTTTGTTAAATTCCTTAAATGAGAATTATATATTAGATCATATATTATATATTAGAATTAATATATCCACTGTAATAAATCATAAAATGACCATGATATGTCATCAGAGATTATGGACATATATTAAGTTGAAATACTTATGTCTCTGACCACAACCCTACAACTGTGGTGTCCCCTATGAAATTTCTATTCAGTGCTGGAATAATGTTTTGTATGCCCATTTCATGTTAATTAGAGTTCAAATTAATGAAGGATTAATAGAGCAATATGTTAATTGAGTCTGACAGGCAGTCACTTAAATCAAACCCCAGTGTGCATTTTCATAGCAGTGGGCTTTTTTGTTTTCAGGATGACAGGTTTAAATTTATATTGGCAGACAACTGACAGTTAAAAACAGCTGATCAACTTCCAGTGTGGGAGTCACTGTGGATTGTTATTGTCAGTTTATAATGATGCACTCACCCTGCCAGGGGAAACAACTCGATTCAACCATAGATTGTGTATGAAACAGGATTATCACCCATTTAATGTACAGTCCATGGCTCCAACTCACTATTTGGACTGCTGTACTTATTTTTGTACGTGCAATTGAAGCATTCATTCATTCATTCATTCATTATCTTCCGCTTATCCGGGGCCGGGTCGCGGGGGCAGCAGTCTGAGCAGGGACACCCAGACTTCCCTCTCCCTGGACACTTCTTCCAGGTGTTCCGGAGGGACCCCAAGGCGTTCCCAGGCCAGCCGAGCGACGTAGTCACTCCAGCGTGTCCTGGGTCTTCCCCGGGGCCTCCTCCCAGTGGGGCATGCCCGGAACACCTCCCTAGGCAGGCGCCCAGGAGGCATCCGATATAGATGTCCAAGCCACCTCAGCTGACTCCTCTCGACGTGGAGGAGCAGCGGCTCTACTCCGAGCTCCTCCTGGGTGACAGAGCTCCTCACCCTATCTCTAAGGGAGCGCCCCGCCACCCTGCGGAGGAAACTCATTTCAGCCGCTTGTATCCGAGATCTTGTTCTTTCGGTCATGACCCAGAGTTCATGACCATAGGTGAGGGTAGGAACGTAGATTGACCGGAAAATCGAGAGCTTCGCCTTTCGGCTCAGCTCCTTCTTCCCCACGACAGACCGGCGCAACGACCGCATTACTGCTGCCGCCGCACCAATCCGTCTGTCGATCTCGCGTTCCATCCTCCCCTCACTCGTAAACAAAACCCCAAGATACTTAAACTCCTCCACTTGGGGCAGGGACTCTTCTCCGACCCGGAGGGAACAAGCCATCTTTTTCCGGTCGAGAACCATGGCCTCAGACTTGGAGGTGCTGATTCTCATCCCAGCTGCTTCACACTCGGCTGCAAACCGCCCCAGTACAAGCTGAAGGTCCTGGTTCGAAGGAGCCAACAGGACAACATCATCTGCAAAAAGCAGAGATGAGATCCTGTGGTCCCCGAATCGGACTCCCTCTGGCCCCTGGCTGCGCCTAGAAATTCTGTCCATAAAAATAATGAACAGAACCGGTGACAAAGGACAGCCCTGCCTGAGTCCAACATGCACCGGGAACAGGTCTGACTTACTGCCGGCAATGCGAACCAAGCTCCTGCTCCGATCATACAGAGACCGTACGGCCCTTAGCAGAGGGCCCCGAACTCCATACTCCTGAAGCACCTCCCACAGAATGCCACGAGGGACACAGTCAAATGCCTTCTCCAAGTCCACAAAGCACATGTGGACTGGTTGGGCAAACTCCCATGAGCCCTCAAGCACCCTGCGGAGGGTGTAGAGCTGGTCCAGTGTTCCACGACCAGGACGAAAACCGCATTGTTCCTCTTGGATCCGAGGTTCGACTATCGGCCGAATTCTCCTCTCCAGTACCCTGGAATAGACTTTACCAGGGAGGCTGAGGAGTGTGATCCCCCTGTAGTTGGAGCACACCCTCCGGTCCCCCTTTTTAAATAGAGGGACCACCACCCCGGTCTGCCAGTCCAGAGGCACTGTCCCCAACTGCCACGCGATGTTGCAGAGGCGTGTCAGCCAAGACAGCCCTACAACATCCAAAGACTTGAGGTACTCAGGGCGGATCTCATCCACTCCCGGTGCCTTGCCACTGGGGAGCTTCCGAACTACCTCAGTGACTTCAGCTTGGGTGATGAATGAGTCAGCCTCTGGGTCCCCAGCCTCTGCTTCCTCTACGGAAGATGTGTCAGTGGGATTGAGGAGGTCCTCGAAGTATTCCTTCCACCGTCCAACAATATCCCCAGTCGAAGTCAACAGCTCCCCACCACCACTGTAAACAGTGTTGGCAGGGTACTGCTTCCCCCTCCTGAGGCGCCGGATGGTTTGCCAGAATCTCCTCGAGGCCGACCGGTAGTCCTCCTCCATGGCCTCCTCGAACCTTTCCCATGTCCGAGTTTTTGCTTCCACAACCACCCGGGCCGCAGCACGCTTGGCCTGCCGGTACCCGTCGGCTGCCTCAGGAGTCCCACGAGCCAGCCAAGCTCGATAAGACTCCTTCTTCAGCCTGACGGCATCCCTTACCTCCGGTGTCCACCACCGGGTTCGGGGATTGCCGCCGCGACAGGCACCGGAGACCTTACGGCCACAGCTCCGAATGGCTGCATCCACAATGGAGGCAGAGAACATGGTCCATTCGGACTCGATGTCTCCAGCCTCCCTCGGGATCTGGTCAAAGCTCTCCCGGAGGTGAGAGTTGAAGACCCCTCTGACAGATGGTTCCACCAGACGTTCCCAACAGACCCTCACAGTACGTTTGGGCCTGCCAAGTCTGTCCAGCTTCCTCCCCTGCCAGCGGATCCAACTCACCACCAGGTGGTGATCAGTTGACAGCTCAGCCCCTCTCTTCACCCGAGTGTCCAAGACACACGGCCGGAGGTCAGTTGACACGACCACAAAGTCGATCATTGACCTCCGACCTAGGGCGTCCCCATGCCACGTGTACTGATGGGCACCTTTATGCTTGAACATGGTGTTCGTTATGGACAGACTGTGACTAGCACAGAAGTCCAATAACAGAACACCACTCGCGTTCAGATCGGGGGGGCCGTTCCTCCCAATCACGCCCCTCCAGGTAACACTATCGCCACCCACGTGAGCATTGAAGTCCCCCAGCAGGATGATGGGGTCCCCAGTCGGAGCACTTTCCAGCACCCCTCCCAAGGTCTCCAAGAAGGCCGGGTACTCTGCGCTGCCGTTTGGCCCGTAGGCCGAAACAACAGTGAGGCACTTATCCCTGACCCGAAGGCGCAGGGCGGCGACCCTCTCGTTCACCGGGGAAAACTCCAACACATGGCGGCTGAGCTGGGGGGCTATTAGCAAGCCCACACCAGCCCGCCGCCTCTCATTGTGGGCAACTCCAGAGTAGAAAAGAGTCCAGCCTCTCTCAAGGAGTTGGGTTCCAGAGCCCCGACTGTGCGTGGAGGTGAGCCCGACTATCTCTAGCCGGTACCGCTCAACCTCCCGCACCAGCTCAGGCTCCTTCCCCCCCAGCGAGGTGACATTCCATGTCCCCACTGTGAGATTCCATGTCCTGGGGTTGGGTTGTCGGGGCCCCCGCCCACGACTGCCACCCAAATCACAGTGCATCAGCCCCTTCTGAACCCTCTCGCGGGTGATGGGCCTACGGGAGGGCGGGCCCACGTCGCTCCTTCGGGCTGGGCCCGGCCGGGTCCCGTGGGCAAAGACCCGGCCACCAGGCGCTCGCCTGCCAGCCCCAACCCCAGGCCTGGCTCCAGGGTGGGGCCCCGGTAACGCCAATCCGGGCGACGTAACTGACCCTGGTGTTGAACTTTCCATAGGGGGCTTTGGAACCGCTCTTAGTCTGACCCATCACCTAGGACCTGTTTGCCTTGGGAGACCCTACCAGGGGCAAAGCCCCCGACAACATAGCTCCTAAGATCATTTAGGTTCTCAAACCCCTCCACCACGATAAGGTGGCGGTTCAATTGAAGCATATTTTTCCTTTAAGTGAGTCATGTCATGCTTACTGTATGTTCGTTTGCAGTGCCTGTTTTCCTTAAAAGAAAAAGAGGCTGGTCAGCGAAACAGTGTCAGACATCTGTAGACAGAATGTATGTATGTATGCTTACTTTTTTGGATTACATGACTTTTGTATTTGCTTATAATGTTTATTGTGGTGAGATTCCTTCTATAAACCTGTAGGGTTTTTGTCACCTGCACAATTTGATTCTTTTCTTTGTTGTTGTGTTTTCTGCTGCTTTCTAGAAAACAAAGCTGTGTTTTACCCCTTTGCCCTTACGTTCCTTAATTGCCTCCCACCAGAATGCATTCTTACCTGCACATGCACATAATTACCCTTACAAAGAGGCTAATTATGTTCGGTACAAAAAAGTTTGCTGTACATGCCACTTCAGCAAACACAAATATTGGAATCTACAGTCATCAAACGTTTTCATCAGTTAGCTGTTTTGTTCAATCAGTGTGTCTTCATGCACAGAGTGTTCTCATTACAAACTCTTATCCTAATTTTAAGTTTTCTCATGTACAGCGAAAATTAGGTTAGATTAATAAACACCAATTCATGTTCATGACTGAGATAAACTTGTTGCCATAACTGCATGAAATAAAAAAAATATTTCCACATAATAAAGGTTTGTACAGTGCACACTTAACATTTCAAAGTCAGCACACTGAGGAATTAGATAATGATATAAAACTACTGTGATGTTCTATAATTCTGGTTAAAAACACCATGAAACGGATTTAGGATGGAGTTATGCAAGTTGAACAGTGGAAGAGAACATTAGGATCTAATTTTAGCTCAACAATTAGTTCTGGCTGAGTGTAACTTTTGATGTTCTGGCCATCTGGCTCTGGTTCTCTGTGTAAGTTAAGTTATGATTTAAGGACGAGAGTCAAGCTGTTAGAGGACCTTTCCTTAAAAATAAACTTAGATGATTGTCATCATAGTTCACTAAAACTAATAAAGTCTTATATTTCTGGCAGTTGAACTGATATGAATGGATTGTGTTGCTTGATGAATTTGAAAAAAAAGTATGAATTTGACTTTAAAGGAACCAGAAATATTTTTTTCTATCGCTACAGTGACACATTCCATTACATTCTACTTTGAAATCACACTTATCTGTACTGAGGGGGCTGCCTTTCATCATTATCTTTGCTGGGCTGAATAGGAGGCCAGTTATGTAAAGAGAAAGTTCAAATGTATTCACAGGTGTGTCTGGAAGTGAAAGCCATCTGTGAACAGCGATAAGGGGACCAAAAAGTGTCTATAACTATTTCCTCACCTGGAAAATTGTATCCCCTCAGCTGAGACAGTGCTGCAGTGTTTTGTACTCTTCCATTATTTCACTCACAAAGATGCCGGATGGGGGACGATTCTGCAGTGCAGATATAAGGTTGTTATTTGACAAAATATCTCTGCTCCCCTGTCAATCTTTAGAGGAGTCTGAGATTGTGTTTTCCATTCTGTAAAAGTACAAAGAAGAAGACAAAGTGAAGAAATGTCAAAGGAAAAGTTCTTTGCAACACTGACTCCCACGACAACACAACTCCGAATATGTATAAATATAACCAGTCAAGTATCTCTGAGCTCTTTAAACTGTAGGATAAATTCTCAATTCACTCAATAGTTATATCTTGAGTGAAATTATTGTCCACCTATACTACAATCTAACAGCAACAACAACAGCAAAAAATCAGAAGCAATAACAAACAAAAAAGAAAACACACTAGTAATATAGATTGCATTTTTCAAAAATTGTAATGCTTGAAATACATCTCTCCATGATTTTCCATATTCAAATAGTAGCGCATTTCCAGGATAGTAATGTAGGAAAGTGTATGTATTTCCAGTGTTTAAATATTAGTTTCTTTAATACAATTGAAGAAAAGGTCCGATCCAACGGACAAGGTACTGTTGCTCAAATTGCTAAAGGAGTTAATGCTGGTTCTGATAGAAAGATGTCAGAATACACAGTGAATCGCAGTTTGTTGTGTATAGGACTGCACAGCCACAGACCAGTCAGGGTGCCCATGTTGACCCCTGTGCACTGCTGAAAGTGCCAACAATGGGCACGTGAGCATCAGAACTGGACCACGGAGCAATGGAAGAAGGTGTCCTGGTCTGATGAATCACATTTTCTTTTACATGACGTGGATGGCCAAGTGTGTGTGCATTGCTTACCTGGGGAACACATGGCACCAGGATGCACTATAGGAAGAAGAAAAGCCGGCGGAGGCAGTGTGATGCTTTGGGCAATGTTCTGCTGGGAAACCTTGGGTCCTGCCATCCATGTGGATGTTACTTTGACACGTACCACCTACCTAAGCATTGTTGCAGACCATGTACATCCTTTCATGGAAATGGTATTCCCTGATGGCTGTGGCCTCTTTCAGCAGGATAATGAGGTCTTGACTTGGGCTCCAAATTCCCCAGATCCCAATCCAATCGAGCATCTGTGGGATGTGCTGGACAAACAAGTCCGATCCATTGAGGCCACACCTCGCAACTTACAGGACTTAAAGGATCTGCTGCTAACATCTCTGTGCCAGATACCACAGCACACCTTCAGGGGTCTAGTGGAGTCCATGCCTCAACGGGTCAGAGCTGTTTTGGCAGCAAAAGGGGCACCAACACAAATATTAGGCAGGTGGTCATAACGTTATGTCTGATCGGTGTATATCTCATTAAATTCAACAATAACTCCACATTTCTGTTTTTTATAAGAGGCAGCTCATTGATCACTCTCAAGATTAGAGTGTTTAAAGTTTGAAGACACAATGTTCAAAGTGTGTGCCCCCCCTCCTGAGTTCTCTAATGCCTGCCTTTATCTCAGTTCTATTTTTCAGTGCATTATCAGGAGACCGTAGGTGGTTCAGTTGGAAACGGGAAAGAAAGTGTTCGGAAATCTCTGGTGGAGTAGAATTTAGTGTTACATTGCGTAATAGCTCAGTTTTCTAAGCTGTGCAGTAACTTGGCCTACATATTTCCATTGTGTAAAATTCCTCACTGCCTCTATCTCTTCCTCCACTCCATCACTAACCCACCACTGGAAATAAAGAGGTATAATTACGTTTAAAATTAGGCACCCAGTTGCGAGCTCCTGTAACTCTTTTCCATTTACTATTAATGTCCGTTATTTGAGGCTGCAGTCACAGAAGAGTGGCAGATCGGAAAAACAGTCCCCTATCCACAAAGAGATACAAAACAGGCACACAGCAGATTATTATATCTCTAAGACTCTAAATATAGTGCCTGTGTAACATCCGGACAACAAAGACGCAGGTCCAAACTTCCATCCCCTTGCTATTCTGATCAGTTGTGAAACGTGAGAATTCTCATGACAACAGTCTTGTTGGCAGAGAGCCTGAATTCTCTGTGACAAAACGTGGCTGTGAGAGGAAATTGTCAGCAAATGTAGGTGATTGTTTTCTGTGTGGCTGGAATTAGTTTTTATTGTTTTTTTAGTTCATTGCTTTGCTTGAATGAGATCTATATGCAGGCGTGCACTTTAGACAGCATACACCCAGATTACTGGTATATACAGTAAGTAGTTCATCCTACTAAACTTAATGATTGTCACCATATTTTAGTCACACCTCAGAGCAGCTATTGCATTAGTAATGGTAGAAGATGATCTAAATAATGTCTGAATAATCAAACATCAACATTTACACTTGCACATTTAATGTAATTTAGTTTAGTTTAATTTAGTTTTTGCACCATCAAACATTATATTTTGTCAGCCAAATTAAAACACTGCAGTTTCCAAGGTGATACATTTAAATGGTTATCTATTTAAATGAGTCAAAGAGAGTGATACACATTAATTAAATGATTGCGCTTCAAAAACAGTTCATGTAACATGTGGTGTACCACACAGGTCTGTTTTCTTATTTACATGAATGAATTTTCATTAGTTTGTAAAATGTCTTTTTCTTTTCCTACTTCATTTCCTTTGTTTATGTATTTATTAGTTTTCTGGGGTTGTTGTTTACCGATTGGTTATTTGTTCTGCTCATTGTGTGTGCTTCTTGTTCTCTTTTTTGCTGCATTATACTGATTAAATTATGCTTTGATTCTAATGATTTGTTGTTGTTGCTGCAACATGATGTTAACAATATAACATAAACTGGTCAGCAAAACTATTTTATTTAATTATTTTAAAAGCTATTTAATGCTAAACTTAATGTTAAACTACCCTTCAATTGAAAACAATTGCAACAAAAACACAATTCTATTCAAAAAGAAATGTATTACATGTGTTTCTGATGGACTGCATGTTGCAACTCACTGACATTCTATGTCCAGAAAAGAATAGTTTGTTCAACAGTATTCCTGTATTGATTAGCAAGTCATCATTATTTATGATCAGGTATGTGACAAAGCTAGAATTTTCACTGCACACTCATTTAACAAAGGCACAGACAGAACCAACAGTATCCAGCTGGCCATTTTCATCAGGGGAATTAATGACCAATTCAAGGTGACAGAAGAGTTGCTGTTTCCAGTGCATGGCTAACTAATAAAAGTGTACAGAAACTGCTGTTTATATTTTTTGTTAAGTATGAAGAAAATCATCAGTAATGGAAACAAAAAGTACATGAAGTGACCTCCTATGAGATGACAATACCATCAATGGCCCCAAGCCAATTTGAGTCGGAGACCCTTGTCCTATAGGGACTGGAGATCCATTGTGTAAGCCATGGTGTAACCGTCCTGACCTCTCCTGACACATTTTTTCATTCTCTGGATTTTATGCAGTTGAATGTATGTGCAAACAAAAAATAGTACAACACACATATCTCGACATTCAACGACAAAATGCCTTGAAACTGGTGTGGAAGGGGTCAACCATGATCTGTATTGTCTCACATTCATGTGTACCTGCCATGGAAACCGCTTTGACTTCTTTGAATTCTCCACAAAGGCCATAGGAGGGAAGGTGTTCCAACACGCTGTTCCTGCAGCAGTAATGGGACGTGCTCGGCTCCCCTCTCTCCCTTCTGATTCACAAGCACCTTGCTCCCTAACCTGGGTGGTGCTGACTTTCACAGCATTGTTCCA
The DNA here is from genome assembly GCF_056507025.1 of Lutjanus erythropterus. NCBI lineage: Eukaryota > Metazoa > Chordata > Actinopteri > Lutjaniformes > Lutjanidae > Lutjanus > Lutjanus erythropterus. The sequence continues at coordinate 23,810,675 of NC_139326.1, read as the reverse complement.
GGCCTCCCATACTCCGCCATTTTGTTTCCTGTGGAAGAACAGGAAGTCCTGCCTGCAGCTGTTCCCAGCGCTGTGAACTAAAAAGCTTTGCAGGCACAAACACACACACACACACACACACACACACACACACACACACACACACTTAAACACACAGAATTCAGTATACACACATCCTCTTCCTTCATGCTTCCCCTCAGCCTGAGTTCAGGATGGCCTTCTCTGATGTGAAGATGACCCAAGGGATGATGGGATGAAGCCAAAAGCACGTCTGCTTTCCTTTTCAAAACAAAACTCCTGCTCCTACGTAAGACTCACATGTTCAGAAGTTTTCCTGAAAGATTATTGCAACATACAAGTAATGCTGCACAGGCTCAAACTTGAAAAATATTTGCGGTTATAGTAATATAACAGAATGTCTTTCCAGGGTTTGTAGGATTATAGGTTGTGTAATTTTTTAGGTTGCCTCAATCGTGAATTTATCCGGCACCTTGTTCCGGAAATCACTATTATTCTTTGTTTTTTTCTTTGGTAGCCTTGTCTTTTGTGGAAACATAGTGAAACTCACAGCATGAAGGACAGATCCTCAAATGAAGGCAATCATACAACCGTGGGAAAACAGCCTATGGCCCCCTCCCTACTGAGGGACTGATGCCCTCATGTCTGTGTGTTGAAAAGGTTTCTTGATAATGGATGTTGATATTATTTGGGCATTAACAATTACATCACAGATAATACAATTGGTGAGACATCTTATCTTTGCCGGTTATTGTGTCTGTGCAGCGATCATGATAATCCCTGGGCCTTTTAGCTGATTTGGAGTCAGCTTAATAACCATGCAGTCTGCAAGCACTCACAAGATTGTGAAGACCTAGAGAACACACAGATCATGTTGATTACTTGATGCTGAGGAATGTTTACCCACAGTAATGTATTAATTTATCAAATAACAGAATAGAGGCTTATTTAGTATTGTTTTATTTGTGTTTCAGAGGACTGTTATCTGTGTAGGAATCACACTTAAGGCCTGGTTTCACCAGAAAGTGTAACAGTGAAATAAATCAGTGCAAAATATTTGCTTCTTTTCTTGATATAGTGATTACACCCACAGGACAGCATGGTGTCACTCCCTCTTGTCCAAGATTAACGTCCATCAAGTGCCACATATTTGACTATATATTCAAAGTATTTACTTTAACTAAAGCTCCAGACCCTCTCTTTGACACCTTTGATTCAGTCATGATAAAACTGTCTACTGACAAGTATTTAGGGCAAGATAGTTCTTTATGTACATTGCTGGCTAAACACCTTATTTTACAGTTTTAGAAGTCGGAGGTTAATCCTCCATTCCAGCAATGGCTCAGGACGTGGGGAATATAACACATTTGAAAAGATTGTGTTACAAGCTGGCCAACAGAGACAGCACATTCTTGAAAATATGGCAACCCCTCTTTGATAAATGGACGACCTTCAATAAAACTGTCTCTTACACCATCTCTCAATGCACTTGGCAATATGAGACAACGGCACTGTAAATACCAGTGTTGACCACACTTTCTAAAATGCTGGTGTACATTAACCATTTATTATGTTTTAGTTTTGTTTTTTTATCATTTAAATTTTTCATATTATTATTACCCTTCTTTGTTTCATTTGTATTTTATTATATTTTACAATAATTTAAAATAAAGAAGTACATTAGTTAAAAACTATTACTATTATTACTAAAGACTATTACTTTCACCCATGGGATATGAACAGCAGTGGGTGAAAAGTCCTGAGTTTGTTTGGTGCATCTATCTACCCCAACATCCTGACCAGAAGGATGCTTCCAGAAATTGTACTAGCTTGGTGCCAAGAGCTTCATAGTTTGAAGTGTTGAACAACTAATGAGAAGCTTCCATATTTGTAATGTTGGAAGTGAGAAAGAGCTGGGCAACAACAGTTGGTGAGTTGATGTTGCTTGGTGCATACTAGTTAACCAGTTCTTTTTGTTCAAATAGGTATTTTCTTGACTTGGCACAATTCAATCAGAATGAAAAAATTACCAAACCCCTTTTTTTTTCTGAAATAAGGTCCCAATAGGGATACCAGAACAGGGGGGAACTTTCTATAGGTCTTTCTTTCTTTTGACCAGTAGCTAATGTAGAAAACTCATTAGCAGGGTGGCACTGTGGCTCCTGAGTAGAGCTTGCGCTCCATGTGCTGAGGCTGTCTGTCCTCTGCAGCGGCTGCTAGTTCGATTCCCGGCTGCGTCCCTTTGCTGCATGTCATCCCCCCACGAATCTGAATGTGGTTTCTTGCCGTTGGGGCAGCAATACTTTATCATTCTCTAATTTTGGACCGAGGGCAGACTGAAATGCAACAGTGACTCACTATCACCTCTTGAGGTACAGTGTGGCATCATGAGACAGGACAGGCTGGGACTAATGGGTTAACATGCTAACTTCAGTGGATATCTCTGTCAAAACTGTTATTCCTTCACATTCTGTTGATAATTATAGTTAATTTTAGAGTGTTTGAACTAAAAATATTCCATAAAACAGCCCAGGAAGAAGAGGGTCAGATCATGAGGTGACAGACAGAAGGAGGGAAACAGCCTGACATCTGACTGCAGTGTGGTGATGGAAGACATAACTCACTTTGGCAGGATCAAGAATGACCACTGCTGTGACAGCCCCTCAGCACCACACTCACACTGACTCTGACACTCCAGCTAACTCTCCTGCAGCGAGGAATAGGAGTCAGAGGCAGGTTGGAGTTGCATTTTTTCATGAACGATATTAAAATCACACTAACAAATCTGTTCATACAAATTCATAACACTTGGTTCAGTGTGGCAATGAAGTGTTGGGATTGAAATCACACTAAAACTGTAAATTGAGTGAATCAGCGCTTGTGCCACTTACATAAACAGCATCTACGGGGGACATTGGGTTTTTTGCTCCCCTAAAGTTAAAGATGTGGGTGCAATACCCCTGAAATTCTAAGTTAAAGCAGGAAAGAAAAACTAATAAAACTGACATTGACTAATAAATTTGACTGGTGTTTGGTGCACATATAGTCATAGCATATGCTATGTTATTTGAATATTTAATTTCCATAATGAGGTGTAGTGTTTGTTTTCATGTTTTTCATGTAATCTCCCTGCCTCATAGATTGCATACCACACCTGCAGAATAAAGGGACAATTCAAATTAAAACATGGGTATAGATTTCATCCAACACGTGAGGTTTTATACCTCAAAAGTGCTTGAAAAAAATAGTGTATTTTGTTGACAGAGAGACTCTCTGAACTTAACAAAATAAAAAATTGTCTGTGGCTGTATTCATATCTCTTGCAGGTCCTGGTGCTCAGCATCTGGAAGGCAATGCAGGAATTAACAGGACAGGTGTAACTGATGCCCATTTTGACCGATGTGTGCCAATTGGCAGACCAAGACCTCAGCTGAGAAACTCATGGTAGCCCTGCGCAGACACATACAGTCTTTCAGAAGGGAGAAATTACTAAAAAAAAAAGTTCAGTAAATATCGATGGGATATTGCAAATAAAAAGTGCCTTAACTTTCTGACTGTCCTCCTAAAACTCTGAGTTAAATTGAGCAAAAGTCTCTCTAAAGGGAGTCAGATCACGTTTTCTCTGCCTTGTTGTTGAAGAAGTGTCAGACTTAACATTCAACAACCCTCTGGAGACAGCAAAAGCAAAAACGAATGGATGGCAGACTTAGTGTGTATATATATATATATGTGTGTGTGTGTGTGTGTGTATTTTTTGTTTTTCTTGCTTCATGTTGACCTGCAAGGGTAACAGAGAAACCACAGCGTGATGTGTAAGAGTGTGTGTGTGTAGGTGTGCTACACCTGATGAGCTGAGCTTGGAGGTGAGAACTCCACAACTTCTGCTGGTTGTGGAGGTCCTGAATGAAATGAGTCAGAGTCAGGAGGCCTTGCAGAGTGGAGTTCATGTAACAAGTCTGTGCCAGGTCGGGAACCTTAAACACAACAAAACAGTCGACCAAATTCAGACTGGAGCTCATTTTCTTCACCATGTGCATGTTTTTGCTGTATTTCAGGAAAGAATTTGTGTAACTAAACCTGGAATAACTTCATATACTTGCAAGAATAAAAACAATATATGAACATTCAGTATATATATGAGTGTCTATGCAAGTGCTTATCTGAGGCAGACTAGCTCCTCTCTGAAGAAGGTTCCTGTTCCGTGTTCTTTATGAAGTGTCCATATACTTTTTGCCTCCAGTTTGACACAGTGTTATTACATTCAGCCTGTAGACCAGATGGGGTGGATTGCCTTGACTGGGGTGCATCAGTAAGGAAGTTTTCACTGACAACACTTAGGTTAGTCTTGGTGGGTAATTGAATCGACCTCTGCTGTCTCAGATGGATGACTTCTCTCTGCTCCTTCATCTGTCTCAACTGGAGACTCCAACTTCTGTCTCTGCTTGGTGTAAGTAAAGAAAAATAGCTAAATACAGCAAAAGAAACTACATGTGTGACATAACATGCAGAATCCCCATTACTGTAACAGTATGAAATAAGAAGTAACACAGTAACAATATAATTATTTAACAAAGAGCAACACATCAACATCAACTTAGCTTAATATTTGCATTTAACTAAAGAAAAGAAGGAACAGTCAAGTTCAAGTAAGTGGGCCTAGTAGCTATACTCATGAGCAGACACATGCTCTCTTTAAGTGGCTTTTCTGTGTGTTTTTTAATGTCTGTTATTTTTTCTGTCATACTCCATCCAGTCTATCCCCGTCTGACCTGCAACTCTGTCTCTCAAGTTTTTATTGACAATCCAATCCTTGAAGCAGACTGAAAAGAAATGTACAGATAAACAAGGACCTGAGTATCAAATATAGTCTCATATATAATCAAGCTACATGAGCATCACCAGGGCCTCATACAAGGGAAATATAATACGTTGGTTTAATTGTTACATTTCTTTATCTGGCATCTTTGTGAAATGAAATTTCTCCTCTCTAACAAAAACAAAACAAAAAACAAAAATAATCAAGGTATCAGACTGAAGATGCATAAGTCTTGTTTAGCTCCATACTGTTATTACTGTTATTAGTTATTTAAGTTTTGTATGCTTGTAGTGATACTGTATACAACGTGGTATTACATTGTGAGGACAAATATTGTACCTCATCTCTTTGGGAGATACAGATGGTTTCCGCTTTCTCACCGTCACACTCTGCAACCACATTGCGTAATGTAAACATACTCAACAGCTGCATCTTGCCTAGATTCATTAACTTGCATCAGGGGCTATAAAACTCTGACAATTATGCTATTATAATTACACTAACAACTTCCTCTAAAGGATTAGAAATGTTTATAAAAATGACTCACTCCTACTTCATATCACAAAGGACAAAATGCATCTTTTGTGCATCAGAGAAGGTCTAAGCAAAAGGCCAGAGAAGTTGTAATTGAAAGGGTTTCCGGACACTTGAGCAGACTGAATGCTTGATTCGCCACCATGTCGCCAATCTGCTGCATATTATCACTCATGTAATTCTCCAGCGACAAATCAGTTGGAAACATTCACAGTTTGCTGGAACCTAGTGGAACTAATTTCCATGACTGAATGTCATATTGATAATTTCGCTATGATTGCTCCTGACTTGGCCTGCTTTTCCCAAGGTCACAGGTGACTGGAGCAGGGCTTATTCCTGAGTGCACTGGGTGGGAGGCAGGAAAATACCCTGGACATATTACGTGTCCATCAGGCCGAATATACACCCTCTCATTTACCTATGGGCAATTTAGACAAGAGTCCATCTGAGATGGAGTGTGGGAGGAAAGAGAAATATTTGGAGGGAACCCATGAAAACACAAAGAGGAGAAACATGAGATATTTTACACTTGATTTTTATATAATTTTAATGACCCCCGTTGGAAATTTCAGTGGGAGTTTTGATTTTAATTAACACTGGCAGTACTCTGTCCTTGGAGCACATATTTGATTACTCATAGACTAAGAAAAAAAGCCGTAGAAAATAAATTTTTCTATGTTGGCGTTTGGACGATTGTATGATGTAATGCATATTAAAAGAAGTGACTATATGTGGATCACGAAATCGAACTTGGGTCCATGTGACTGATCACTAATTATAACCATTACTCATTTCCTGTTCTGCCCTGCCATCATTGGTTTTTCTAAAATCTGACAATAACCCTGGTTTAACAGAAACTCTGAAAAAAAGGTTAGATTAAATATTTAAACTGCAACAGAGATTCTTTCCCTAAGCAAAGATCAAAATGGTTTAGTACATTTTCCAAATTAACCAGCCCTCACTGGCAGTATTAAGTGATGAGCAATACCAGTGACTAATGTAATTAAATGACTAAATTATTAAATTGTTCTTCACTTTTCTGTTTCACATTTGAGAGAAACTTGCCTCAAGGTAGCTAAAGGTCCAGTGTGTAATATTTACTGGGATTTATTGGCATAATATGTCAGGAATGGAATATAATATTCATAAGCATGTTTTCATTAGTGTGTAATCACCCAAAAATAAGAATCATTATGCTTTTGTTAACTTAGAATGAGTCATTTATATCTACAGGGGGAGTGGGTCCTCTTCCATTAAGGCCACTATGTTTCTACAGCCAGACCTCACTCCACAACGCTCAGCACCAGAGAAAGGTCTGGTTTCCCAGCACTTTATGCGGGACCACACAGCATTTTTACCTCTTGTCCCACGTCCCACATTTTGATTGACTGAAATTTCAAAGAACCACAAGACAGATAGTTTTCTAAAATTTGGCATTTATCCAGTGGCTGTGAAAAAAGTGAGGGCTGTGTTTGATACGTCACTACATTACTACAAGATCTAGATGGAATATGATAGAAACTATCGCAAAGAAAAAGAAATACAGCTACAGCAAAGAAAGAGCTTCCATTAAACCTGAAGGCAAAGCACAGAGATGTTACAAGCTAAGTGACACAACAGAAATGTTTTTATTTAATAATAAACTTTCAGGCTACTTCTGAACATTGGTAACGTGTCCGACCTGGTCTGGTCACCCATGGAAGACGTGAAATTATTGGTTGAAATTGGCTGATTTAATAATCCCAAGCATATTTTATTGAGTCAATCATATTTGGTTTTAGAAGAAGAAAACATGATTGGACTTTGATATAATAATACAAAGAAAATGTAATCTGTTTGACATGTATTGTTAAAGCTACTAAAAGAGTTTTATGAAACAATCTCAATTTAATACTGATGCCTTTATACGACCTACACAAGCAAACAAGATCATCAGCAAGAACACTGGCTAATTTTGTATAATTGTTCTTAATGTCAGCATCTGTGTCAGATTATCTGGGAAATCAGATGGAAAGAGTCTGTGTTTACATTTTTCCCAGCCAAAGTTACAGTGCATTGTACATTATCCAGTTAAAAAGAAGCAAGAGGAGACTTTTACTGGGTTAATTTATTTTTGCCATTTGATTTTATGGTTATTACAGTGCGAAGAACTACAGCTTTTGAGTCTCCAAAATTAACAAAATATAAAAGTTATTGTAGTAGCTTTAAACAAGTCTAAAATATAAGTGGGTATATTATCTAAAAGAATTGAAAAGCCATTTTTTATTTCATCATCACTTAAATATTCCTCAAACGCACCTTCCAGTAAGACACAGGAATGCAGTGTCTTTATGATACTCACGTACCCAAAGATGGAACTGAATCTCTCACATTCCAGTAATTAATTGGACTTCCTCCCCATATCCTTTGCTTTACCCCTGGAGAAGCAGGTTTCCGTTCTACAACCATCCATATGCTTCCTTTAAGGAAGGATGCCATCACACCTCCTCCACCCTGAAGGTTCCACCCTTTTCCTCACTTTAAACGCCTGGCCCAGTCAAGTTCAACAGCAATAGGGTGTGCAGGATTAATGTGCTGTTTCATACATTAAGTCCTGATTACATCTCAGTGTGGAGGACAAAGGTGAATATAGATGGGTGTGCACCTATACATTGTTTCTGTGCATGGATCTGTGCTTTGTATGTGCAACAGACTGAGGAAAGAGTAAAGGAACATCAGAATTATTACAAGTAAATTATCTCTGAGACAAAGTGGTGTCTCAATATCACTAAGAGCTGTATCAGATCCTCCAGTAAGCTCAACTTATGCAACATAGCCTGTGTTTTATGCAGAATCACTAAGCTGTAATAGTCCAGGGATGAGGATATTGTGCATGGGTGTGCGGTAATTCCACCTGTAAAATAATATCTTGGTTATTGACAGACAAGACACTCGTGGAGAACAGCAAAATTTCATATTGCAGACATTTCATAAGACACATTAGAATGAGAAAAATTTGGCCAAGCTATCTTTTTTTCATAGTCTCTTAAGGAGGCTGGATGAGCCTCATAGTTGCAATAACGGCAGCTGAGCACGGGGGGCACCATCCACCCACACAGGACATCTATATCTGTTGATTCGTTTGTGACTCAGTAAGAGAATAGCGCCGGCTCTCTGACTAAGGGTTGAAGAGGAGGAAGAGTGTGAAATGTTGGTCGGCTCTGGCAGAGAAAGGACTGGATAACTTGCTCCAGAGCAAGCAAGCTTTGTGAATCATCGATGGGATCCCATGAACACGCAGGGTGGTGAAGCCTCCCCCTTAACAGGTCCAGAGGAAGCCTCTCCCACAGGATACATAGGTGAGATCCAGGGAACTTCCTCCTGCACAAGGGAACGTTCACCTCTGCGGCAGAAAAGGTGTGGACGAAGTTGGGGTGACTCATGTCAAGCAGCAGTGGAATCCCTAATTGTTGTAAATCACCTCAAGGTTATGGCCGAGTGCCAATTCGGAGTCATTAAAAATTAATGCAGAGAGCTTTGTCTGCTCAAACTGGCTCAATGGTGCAAAAGGCATTTGAATTTTAATGGAAAAACACTGGACTTAAGTCCTACCTTCAAGCATGAGCTGCTTTCTGCACAGAAAACTGATGAATACACACATTTTCCCCTTTTTCCAAGAGCAGTAACAGAGTTACATAAAAAAAGGCAACTACTCTGTTAAAGATACAGAAAAAGATGGAATGAGATGATTGATACATTTACTAAAATGGGTATTATTATTAAGATTACAGCATGTGCAGCGTGCACACATTACAGCACATAACAAGTCACACAATACCAATCTGGTCTTGAGTGAAGCCATATGGTTTCTACTGAAAAAATGCTTCCAGTGAGTGGATATCTTGCAATTATTTTGTCCTTAAAGGAGAAATCTGTAACATATTTACTGTACTAAAGCATACAATGAATATAATATGTCATCAGGGGTTGAAGAAACATGCTAAATTAAAACACCAGCCTCTTCGACAACAAAGCTCCAGTCAGCATGTTCTCCTTTGAAATTTCTATTACAGGCCTGAACAATAGGTTTTTTTTCCCATTTCACGTTTTTTAAGTATTCTGTTGCTTGGAATTTGTCTTTTATATCAGAATAATAACAAAATAAATACTTTGAGATTGTGAAGTGGCGTGGGGTCAAGGGAGTTGTTATCTTAATTTTTAAACAACCACAATAACTGATAAAAATCTGACATGACTCACTCAGAAATCATGTTCATAGGCAGCATCACATTGAAGTTTTTCTTTAATTTTAGGGTTAGTCACCTGCACTGACTTCTTTCCTCATTCTACTCACGTACCCTGTGTTTTACCAGACATTATAGCAACTAGCAACAAACAACTAGCAGACATTTAGACATTTTAATGCTAAAATGTTACATGTGTTTAAAAAACATTTACAGGTAACACCAACTGCTAGGTTAGCAAGGTAACTCGTGAATTATGCTACCACTGAAAAATACTTTGGAAATGTAGGCTGGTGATGTCGGTGACCAGGATGGTGTATGAGTGAACACAGACCTCAGACCAGAATATGTTTTGGGCAGTTTACTTTAAGTTTAAATGTGAAGTATGAATAGCATACTTAAGCTATGACATGTAAAATTTCCACATTAATATTTTCCATATTTTGTTGAGATGTGTACTTACGTTTTCCCAGATGTTTCCAACAAAGTTCAAATGCAGATACATCTGTAATTTATTTGCAATAATGGTGCGTTTAGCTAGTTGCTAACTGCTATAACTTTTGGGAAAACACAGAGTATGTTGGATATGTCAGGGAGTGAGAAATGAAGTCATCACATGTGACCAAATGCAACAAGAATGAAACTTTAACTTCACCTTGTATAAACATGAATTTTTCCTGACTCATATCGGATAGATTTTCATCAGCTGTGATTGTTGTGAAGATAATGATCCCCTGCCATTTCTCAGCGCCATCAAACTATGTCTTTTGTTGATTTGTGAGAGACCCTTAGTGGCTGAATATTAACAAAGTCCTTTAAAATGTGGATAATTACAGCTATTAATCTAAGTGTGCATTCAGAATAGTTAGGAATAGCCGTACAAACAATTCATAAATCTAATAAACATTATATTACAATAAACAGTTACCATATTTTGAGGCAAAAGTAACGGAAAGTAATTAAACTTTATTTGAATATTGTGATACTTGGTTACTGTGGCTATTTTTAACAGGTCTTTTGTAATTGCATCAGAATGCATTTTTAAACTAACCCTCCAAACCCCGAGAGCAACATGACTACATTTCTGGCATATTTTTACCATTACTCCATATTCTCTGTGAGGCTTATGCTGATTTTTCACACTTGTGTGGGAATGTCCCTGAGAATGTGCCTTGGCTTGCACAGCCACCATATGTGCGAATGCGTAGTTTTCACACACCTGTGTATGTGTGTGTGGCAAGTCAGAATTTGTAAAACCCTTTTTTTTTGGGTCACTACTCAGTGTTTTTTCTAAATGTAACAGCAAACGTGATGTAAGTGAGAGATGGAAAGCATCTTCAAATATCAAAGACACAATTATGAATAGATGATGCAACAGGAACATACAGTACAGCAGGAAACACAGCAGTAAATGGAATGAAAGTACTGATATGTTCTACAGAAATACAATAAATTTCCTGGTGTACAGTTGTGCAAGGTAATTCTGCCTTCTAAAGAATAAGCCTGCTTTTTCAGTGAGCCTCACATGTTACAGCTTAACCGGAACTGCACTTCATTACATTGAACGAGAGAAGGGAGTTACCTTCTCATTGCATGGTGATTGTGTCACACTCTCTTGGCAAGGATACTGTCAGCGGTGTCACATTCTTAAAGCTGCAGAATGTTGAACTGCCTTTTCTGACAGGAAGCATGCAGCCTCCTCTGATTCATAAACTCGGTCCAAAACGACTCCCTACTGGTACATTACAGCTACACAGATTTCATCAGTGCTTACAGTGGAATTTAAAGAGGATGAGACACAGTACAGGAAGCAGTGAAGGACAATCCAGTGTGTTTGTTTAAATGTTATACACAAGAGTATTCAAAATTGGACTCAAGCTAGATTTAAAGGAGCAATATGTAACAACTGCGTGTCCAAAAGATAGTACTGTAGTACAAATAGCAAGTTGAAGCTATGGACAGTATATTAAATCCTATATAATTTACCATCTATGTTTTACAGCTGTAACAATTAATAGATTATATTATCTAGAATAGATTATTAAATTAATTGTCAACAATTTTATCAATTAATTGGTTCAGTTAGAGTCCGAATTCTCTGACTCAGCTTGATAAATTTGAATACTCTCCGTTTTCTTTTCTCCTCTATGACAGTACACTGAATAACTTTGTGTCATGAACAAAAAAAGGCATTTGAGGACAACAAAAACAACTTACTGATTATTGAGAATATAATCAACAGATTGATCAACAATAAAAAATAATCTTTAGACTATAACCGAAGTAAGTTGTTTCCATCACCCCCTCCTCAGAGACTCCAGGAAGCTCAGACAGGCTGCAGTAACACTGCAGGAGTGCAAGGTGAGTGCAAAATTGTAATCTGACAGTAACAAGCGACGATGAGTTCTACACCGTGAGCTGATCAGCTCTTCATAACTGTCAATTGCCTGTCAAAGCTATGCTTGTTGAGAAAACAAAAGCCCACTGTTCCAAGAATGCACACTGTGGAGCTGGAGTTCAGTCAATTTCAATTCAATACTGGCATGATGTTTATTAGTCATAATAGTGCATAAATGCATGGAGTTCAGTCACTGCAGAAGCTGTTTACTAAATGTCTGTTGTGTCCTCTGCAAGGAACGGTTACCATTCTGAGTATGTGGAGGCACTATTGTAGTCAAGATCACAATATTGACCCAGTCATGACCAAGACCAGAGTTAATCGAGACCAAGACAAAACCAAGACTTTGAGGAGTTGAGACCAAGTCAAGACCAAGACCAAGGCAGTGCAAGACTGAAACTAACTTAGTTAGCTACTGGCCTCACCTACACTTAGCTTACATTTCTTTCTGCATCATTTGAGTGCTGATAAAAGTTTGACGAGGTCTCAGCCTCCTCAGTAGTCTAAGCATTGCATTGCAGAATTTGCACACTTCAGTGTTTCTTCTTTTGGACACTGTTTTTCAGATGAAGTCTTTGCAGTTTAGGTAGCCAATTTTATTACACAAGGCTTGGCCGACATTTCCTCCCAGACACTCAAAGCTTCTTCTCCTCTCCCACATTCACTTTCTTGGAGTGCATGTTAAAGCGGGTGTGGAAAGGTGACAGCTGGTAACAGTGACAAAAAACTGAATTAGAAATAAGTCACGTTGTTGGTTACATTTGAAGCAGAAAGTTTTACGTCCAGTCGTAGCAATGATGTTAACAAATATATCAGACAATGCACTGCCAATTTAGTGATGTCCCGGCAGCTGTCATCATGACAGGCCTTGAAATAAAATCCAGGGGCCTGTTTGTCTGGAGCAGAGATAAAAACTATGCAGGGTACCACTATGGTTCAACTGTGAGCATTTTGTGTGGTTAAAGTAATTTTAGGAAATTCACTGTTTTGACCATCAAACACACAGGCAGATAAGATATCAGTTTCATCTGGCAGCACAGAGACTGGTCTGGGAAGTGATTAGCCTACCCCAGAGGAACAGTTACCATCTTTTCTAAGAGAAAAATATTCTCCTAACAACTCCAAAGCTGTCTTATTTACAGGTTGCAAAGCAAATTACATATTTTGGTTCAAGGAGCACTCAGTTTATGCATTATAATCCATATCTTGACTGACAATTGGTCCTAGTGACTGAACGTGGGATCTTAAAATTCCTCAATGTGAAGTTCCAACTTTTTTGCGACTACTCTATGAATCTCTATGTGGTGGACATTGGAGAGCAACACCTTAGAAACACCAAATAAGGTGTAATGGAAGTAAGTCTATCATATAGTGACTACAACTCTGTCAGACTCATGTTTACACCTTTGGGCAAATCAAAGTCTGCAGCATCAGAGCATAGAGCATACAAATTAACCACAAGGACTGCAAACCAGGGCCTAATAATTTTAACTCTCAGTCTGTCCCTAAATACCGCTCGTACCTCAAAATGTGAGATGGTGGCATGTCAGGACAGTTACTGAATTACAAATCCTTCTGTGACACTCACTTCCCTCAGGCTCTCTGAGGTCTGATTCATATATCTCTGCAACAACTGAGGTCAAAAAGTCCTGAAATAAAACAGGATGAAGATTTGTTGAATGGACTCTCTGTTTAGAAATACCTTTTTCACAAAAGCTATTTTAGTAAATTAAACTGCGCACACTCCAGATGCTGACCTATGTACCTACTTGACTTTTTTAAAGCTATATATAGTTTTGGATTATCTCCATTCATTTTTTTTAGATTCACAACCCCTTCTTATAAATACGTTCTTTATGTATTCAAACAGTTTGGTTCAACATAATCTACATTAGTATCCTGAGCTAAGTGGTAATAATTCATAGGTTGAGGCTATACTGTGATTGAGTGCACTGTGTTTTCTTTTCAACAAACACCACAGGGTTCCTCTCTGGCTGTTTACAAGATACAGTCTAAGGTACACGTCATCCAATGTGTCATGTTCAACGGTGTTGCCGTGTAAAGTCCGGAAAACAATGGATGAGGTAACTCTTAGAGGCAAAAAATTGCTTTTCTTCCAGGGATGTTTTGAACATAGAGGAAAGGGGCTGGGATAGTGAAAAAAAAAAAAAGAAAAAGAAAATGTGGGGCGGGAGAAGAGGAAGGGGAGGACCTTTCAGACCTTGGTTCCCACTAACTGTGTACAGCTGGTGGAGTCAAACAATAATGTGAAACAAACAGTGAAAGGAATAAACATGACCTCTCTCTCAGGAAAGTCCCTGTGGTACCTTCAGGATCATATGACAGCCTGTGTTTAAGCAGAAACTGTCATGATGTCAGAAATCATCAACTTCAGAGTCAACATATTTATTAAAGAGCACAGGTTACTGGATAGCCAAAGGCCATTCTAAATATTAGATGGATTGCCCTTGAATTTCGAGACACTGAGATTGAGACATTCATTGTGCCCAGAGTATGAATCTTAGTGACACTGGTGATTCCTCTAGCGTTCAAGATCTGAACAAGTACTGGAGGGCTTGCCATGAAATCTGGCACATTCATGTTCCCCCAGGAAGAATAGCAAAGTTGGTTATGCCTTAACTTTCTACATAGCATATAGCAGGTGTAGAGCAACTTGAATCCTTATTATTGTTAATGATTAATAATAATTATTGTGTGGGGGGTGAACTTTTTTTTTTACAGATTCTGAAGGGGGGGCATGCCAGAAAAGGTTTGAGAATGACTGGTGTTACAAAAGAGCTACAGACTATTTCAGCTTTGATTTATTGTCTCCACCTCTGGGTAGCCAGTGGGCATGCTACATAAGTATTTCTGTCACCTATATTATGTTTTGGCCAACACAGCAATAGCTATCGGCTGGGGTGGTGATCCACAGCAACATGGATGTGGGCATCAGGAGCTCGTGCAGAATGCATTCTGGTATGTAGGCACTGCTGGCACAGCAAAGTTGAGTTTTTCTGTGAGCAGAAAAACTCAACTTTCTGGGTAAATATAGCATACAGTGAAGAATTTATTGCTTCAGTTTTTACCATCAACACCTACTGATATACATATAATACAGAATATTTTCCCTTTAAATTGTTGAATACTTTGGTTTTGTTTTTTTACCAACATACATGCAAAACAGATTACATTCCAATCATAATCAGCTGTGCTCCACTTTATGTCTAGTGCTAATGAGCAAATGTTACCATGCTACCAGACTTAACTAAGAGGGTGAACATTAGCATGTTAGTATCAACATCATCTAGAGGACTTAGAATTTAGTTCAAAGCACTGCTGTGCGTGCAGCGGTCCTGCATTCATGTGGTGTCAGAATAATTAGCAAAATTAGTTCTCAAGTTGGAAAACTAACGTGAATACTCAAGTCGGAACAACGGCTCAGAGTTGCCCAGTTGTTGTCTGTTGATGTCATATGTGCAGGATCACGGTGGACAAAAGTAAATGTTTGGTTGATAACCTTTTATTAATTCACATTCTGCATATCATTTTTTCTCCATATGTAATTAAGGATGTAATCATAGTCCACAGAGAGTGACCTACATTTTATTAGCATTAAACCTGTTAACAAGTACGGTACATGAACGCGGTTGAAATAACAACTTACCAGACAGGAACAGTGCTATATTAGGATGTACATCTGCTGAATAGTTTTATATCATAACAAAAATCCTGTCCAGTCATAATGAGTATGCTCACTCATGTGCAATAATGATTCACCAATCTAGGTATTTCCAGACACTTCTCTGAAGTCCTTTCACCAACAGCGTCAGCCATATGTGTCAGTAAAATCACCTGCAGCTGAAGTAAAGCTTATTACCAGGCATTGTTCTCGTAATTATCCCTCAGTATCCAGTTGAGCTTCCGGTGAGCTCTGAGTCATCAGCGGCAACTACCATGGAGAGAGAGGAGAGGAGAGGAGAGGAGAGGAGAGGAGAGGAGAGGAGAGGAGAGGAGAGGAGAGGAGGGTACAATGTTCTTGGCTTCCAGCACTAAAGTGTGGTTATTTTCACTTTGTCACAACCTGTTATTGTTCTACACTCTACAGTCTATCATGCTTAGTCATGGTTCAAACTCCCTTTAAAAAGGCGTTTTTGATACCACAGATGATTTAATTTGTTCACAGAATGCAAATATGAAATTATGAGGCATTGCTACACTCCCACACCTAGATGCAATAATAATCAACTTTGTAGTGACTACAGCCTGAACCTTGATGTGTCAGGATACTCTTGCATACAGGTTTCTTAAAATTGCATCATCTATTCAGATGTCTCTAATTTGCATGTCGAATCCAACACCCAGTGATTGTAGCATGCCAGCATCTGAGCATCTGTTGACATAAAGCCTCATACAGTAAACAAATCACAGCAATGCTAATTTTTCTAGATATCTGCACAATAGATCACACATAGCTGTATGATTTTACCATGCAATTGTAAGCTAATTTCTTTGATTAATGAGTCAGCTTGTTGACTTATAAATATTTGTCTCCCACTAAGCCTGATGCAGCCAGCATTATCCAGGCTTGCTCCCCGTCGTGTTTACCCACGCGCCAGAGAGAAAGAGACGCATCTGTAGCCTGAACACATCATCTGGCTCCCACCTCTGTTTACCAAGATACACGTGTCCTCATTAAAAGGCAGAGTGCAGCGAACTAGACAACACACAGGAGCTTGTTGTCCTAAATCCTGTGGTTAGTGGAGGAAAGTTCAACGCATTAGAAAGTCCCAGGTTCATTTAATGTATACTAATGGTCAATCACACACCAGTTTGCCGGCACATGGTGCACAAGTTGTAGGAAGTTGCTGCTTAAACAATAACGATTTGGTACTCGAGATTCAAGGAAAAATCCAGTTGGATGTGTTGAAAAAAACATGATTTGATTCTTCTTACAAAAAAGGTGAGCCTTCAAACAGTCTCCTGTGTTGTTAATATGCAGGAGGTGCACTGCAGAAAGGCTTACTGAAGACAGAAAAAGGAGGGGAGAGAGAAGACAAAGAAGAGAGTGGGTGACCTTTAGTAGACACACTGTAGATTGGAAAGAGGAGCACAATCTTTTCAAGCTCTCTGAAGAGTCAGAGAGGATTCTGGGCAGCTCAACTGGTTGTAATTACATGCTACTCCATCTGGATGAGAGGACAGGGCAGTCAGCAAGGGCAGGGGGTGGAAGCAACTGGCACTGTGTGTTTGCGTAAATTCAGTATAGTAGAAAAAAAGCACTCAAGTCTGCAACCAAACAATAAATTATCCTTTTTGAGATATATATATATATATATATATATATATATATATATATATATATATATATATATATGGGGCTTTTCCATTGTCACATTTCGCCCACGTCCAAGCTGGCTGCAGTGGCTTCTTCCCAGTGTGGCCAACCCATGATGGCTCCACCTCTTCCCTCAAATGAATGTCTATAGCACGCAGTCGCAAAACTAAATGCATGTCTGTGTAGAGAGACTAGAGAGAAATGTCTGTGTGTGATCAGCTCTCAGTACTTTCATAGCTTCTAACTGAATCTCTGTGGTTTGAAGTTTAGTTTCTGTCCTGCATCGCTGTTTGTACTTTCAGGTTTATTTTACTGTTTCATTTCCACTTTCAGTTGTATAGGAGTCATGTTAAAGGAGAAATCTGTATTAGATTTATTCCAATAAATCATAAAATGACCATGATGCATTATCAAAGATCAAGGAAGCAGCTGCAGCGTTCATGTCAAAATACTTGCTTAATTTGACATGAACGCTGCAGCTGCAGTGTCTCCCTTTCCATTACAGACAGTAACAGTTGTCAATTTCACATTAATCAGGGTTTAAATTAATGCCATAGATGTTCATAACTGTTAAACTGAGCAATATGTTAATGGAGTTTGGTGGGCAATGAGATAGGCAGCTACTTAACTCATCATTCAGTGTGTTATTGCAGAGAAGTGGGCTTTTGTTTTCAGGATAACAGACTTAGCTTTACATTGACACATAACTGACAATTATAAACAGGTGATCAACTTACAGTGTAGGACTCATCATCACTTGTTATTGTCATATTACAATGTTGCACTTGTCTTGTACTCCTGCAGTGTTGTTTCTTCCTAATAAAACGCTTTAAAAATCAACACTTTTATTTACGCAATATTTTGCTCTGCAATGTAACTCAGTGAAACTGTGAAAACCTGAAGTACAGAACTTGAATTGAATGTTTCTGTGTGAATATAAGTGTGTATGAGTGTGTCTGTGTGGGTGCAAGAGAAAGAAAGAATGAGGGACAAGGACAGACTGTGTATGTGTGTGTGTAATATGCATCTGTGAACTTGCATGTATGTGTATGTGACATGTATATGTGTTACAGTGTATCTGTGTGTCATATTTGTCAAGTGTTAAGTCACGACCACATGGGGCAAGGATGGCTAGTGTTGGCTGGTGGCTGAGCATGATGATTTTTGACTCTGTGTGTGTGTGTGTGGCTGTGTGTGTGTGTGTGTGTGTGTGTGTGTATGTGGCTGTGTGTGACTGTGTGATTATCTTTGTGTGTGTTTGTGTGTGGCTGTAGGAACCAAGTGTTCAATGGAGCAGAGTTAAGTAACTGCAAGGTTATTAGATCAAACCAACCTTACTTCCAGCATTTATAGAGGCTTTGCACAAACATGTAAACTCTGGCAACCATTTACAAAAAACATAGTTCACTTTCTGTGCAGCATTCAAGAAGGTAAGGTATTTGAAAAGAAGGATATTACTGTGATATCCTTACAACGTTATGTAATAAGACACAAATGCATTTCTTTTGATTGTATATTTCTCATTTATGAACACATAGACAACCACTGTTTGGCCACAGTAAAGGGTGCAAATCTCATCAGAACTTGGGGGGCTATGCAGCCATTTGTGCTTATGACATGACCTGACTACGAGCTGAAAGAAGTAGAAATCAGACCCACTTCCTAGTTATGATGAAGTGTTTGCCACAAACACACAGGTACTGACTGGTCCAGCACTACAGTGTTTGTTTTCACCCACAACAGCAAAGTGATGTATGTGTAAATTTGTAAATTGTTACAAAAGTGGTGGATTCTATTATATATAGATTTTAAATGAAATGATTTATTTGGACAGAATTTATATGGGGACAACAGCATGTTTTGGAAGTTGGGATGATCCCCTCCACCCCCATACTATAATTATCATTGGCTATGTTACTTTTATCATTCATGATATAATTTTTACATCATTACATGACCTAATTATATAATTATAATCATCTATCTGTCATTGGCTGTCATTATTATTCTACATCCTACAGTATTATTGCTACTATATTAACTATTTAACAAACAAGGATTTTATTTCATCTTATAAAATGATCATGTTAAATGTTTTTTCTTCCTTGATCAAATTTTCATCAGCATCAGCATCATCGCATATATCATTCTTTCCATAATTTTTATATCATCATTATTCCCAACATTTTTATTCAAATGACATGACCTAATTATATGACCATCATCATAATGTTCATCACAGCATAGTCTAAAAAATGTCTTCCTCCTCTGCAGACTCTGTTATTCGCCGTCTTTATCATATTACATTTCCTCAGCATTGTTGCTCTCGTTTTTGAGCAAGGATTTTATTTGATTTTATTTGATTCCATTTCAATGCTGCAGTGCCAGCACTAGCAGTGATTCATGTAAGCAAGGGAGGCTGCAGTTGACAGAGGTGACCTTAAGAATAAGCGGCTCCTTGATACATCATCTGTGTGTGTGTCACCATGGATACAGTGACAGGAACCAAGCCAAACCTGAGTTATGATGATCTAAAACAAACGCGCTGTGGTGTGACTTACAGTGGGGGAGTTCGTCATGGTAACAAGCTTAGCAGTAATGCACGGTGAGACAGGATGACATTGTTTGATAAAATTTTGGATAAAACTTTTATCTTTTTAGCTGAATACTACTGTGGATGAGTTCCTCTGAGTTCTCAAAGTTTTCTCTTTGTTGTAATTGATTTCTCTGACCGATATAAACGTGAAGCATGGCCACTTGGGCGAAGATGGCCTTTAAACCCAAGAAATCAAGGTGACTGATGATCCAAAATGGCAAAAAAACTGAAAGTTCAAGCTACATGTTCAAGGGGAAGAGTTCCCAAACATACAAGGGAACTCAATCTTGGAAAATGGTATGATGATACCCTGACAGATAAAAAACAGAGTGTCTGAAGAGTATTAACAAGGCCCGTCTTGGAAATATAAGTGTTGGATCTAGCAGCATGGCCTGCCTCCTGGACTTATGTGGCCCCTCACTGTTGAAAGAGTGGAGAGGAAATTAAAGAAGCACCTTTGTAGACGTCTGGAAAAACTCCAAAGTTTTACATCTATGAGGCTCTAGGTCTGGGCATCTTCAGCTCCCCTTATCCTCAGTTGTGGAGGAGTTCAGAGTTTCCAAGTGTGTTTTTGCAGGTCACTGAAATGCTGGGCTGTAGCCTTGGAAATGGAACACACTCATTGTTGATACATACCTCGCGGGGAAACAAGTAAACATCTTGTTCTTCACCCATCTGGAAGACAGGAGAGTTGGCAAGCAATCTTGCATTGTGCATTTGACCAGGCCACCTTACATAAATATCTGTGAAGCTGAGCAAAACAAACTTGTGAGGAAAACCACTTTTCAGCAGTTATTATTTAACTTCGAATATAGTATTTATGTTGTTATACATTATTATAGCACAGCCAATATTTAATAAGCAAAATGATTCTTACCAGAAATTGTGGCTAACAACCCCTTCCTGAAATACCAGCTTTCTTTCTATGGTGTGATCTTTGTGCGTAAAGTGTAGCTTCTCTGTTCTCTTAATTGCTTGCCCATATATTCCTTTCCACTCCTTCACTGATATTGCAGATATATCTAAATACATGTAGTACTGATATCAGTGCTAAAACGGTCATCACTGAGAAGTCGTTAGCCTTGACAGCTATCTACAATGTGCTGTAAATACTGAGATTCCTGCAGCAGACCTTTTGCATAATATCCTGCCTCCTGCATACTCCTACCCAAGCCCCACCCTTCAGCCAAACCATTACAGAGTATTTCCAACATCTCCTGTTGTGTGTTGCATGTGTGAACAGGCAAATGTGAACAATGTCCTGACCTTATTCTCAGCACAATGTCAGTTCATATGTGAAGAATGAGATCTGGGCTCTGCCTCTACTTTTGCCTCTTTCTCAAGAGATACAGAGATACATCCTCTAACATAACCAGTTTTGTTTTTGACTCTTCTTCTTTGGTTAACTTTTGAGCGGTTCCATCTAAATTGGATGTATTGCTTAATATCTATGCTAAGGTAAAGGATGCATGGACGTTTGTAGGCAGAGACGATTCCATTATATGAAACAGAGGTATCTATTTTGGTCTGTACAGGGGGCATAAGGTGGGGAATGAGTGATGACCCTGTCTCTAAGTTGTGTGGAGCTCAAGGAACCATGGTCATGATATCAAGGTGTAAAAACTGCTTTGACCAAGGAGAGATAAATGTGGTGTCACAGCAAGGTGTTGTGAAAACTCCAGTTCCCAGAGGCAATACTGTCCAAAACTCTCAGAGTCTCTTGAGAGAAATAAAATCATCCTTGCGGAACTAACAGTCCAGGGCTGAGGGAGAAAGAAAGAAAGAAAGAAAGAAAGAAAGAAAGAAAGAAAGAAAGAAAGACAGCCAAAACTACTTGGTGGGGAACAGGGTTGTTTACACTGGGAATGTTGAGGATTCTTAGCGCAGTCAGTGTGGAATCTGATGGCAAAAGTTGGAGTAAGTAAGTAGTAAGTAGCCGTTCAAAGGTTGGGAGAAGTGACAGACAGAGCCTTGTGTTGGCTCTGGCATGAGGAGGACACTAGCTGTAAGCCTGGAACTGAGGGGCACCACTTGGCCACCACTGCTTACCTGCCAACTGGAGAGTATTGGGAGTAAGGGTTGAAATACTCTGTGAAGGCTGGACGCCATCTGATGACCTCTCCTCTTCGCCAAGGCTACATCCACTAGAAAAAGGTGCATAAAGGCATCTCAGGATGTAATACAAACCTAAACTTTTAAAAAGTTTTACACTCCAACATTTTCAATATTCAGCCACAATAAAAGATGAAATCTATTATAGCAGAAACAGAAATACCAGCTTCTCCTCTGATGGTAGTCTCAATCGACCATAATGCTGTCTTAGCATCGATTATTGACCAGGGCTACCAGACAGAGGTCCAGAAGCACAAAGGTTCACCAGGTCCCAAAAGCAGAGCATCAGTCTGAAGTGACTGTTATTGACACTTCTAGTTCACATTTTTCACCTTTTTTCTTTAATATTGAGTATCTGCAGACACAGGGACTGATATAATTATTCATATAATATTTTTTGTTCATTTACAGTTACACTTACAGCTGCACAGTACATACTTGGGCTACAGCAACCCTGCAATAAAACAAGCAAAGTAATTCAAATATGTTTGACAGCAGAATAGCTCTGGAGGTGCTGTACGTGCCTTAGTTCTAGGGACCCATTGTCTCATAACACAGCCGTGACATAATAATCATATCAGCATTGATATATTAGTTTCAGCTGTGTGTTTAAGCAAACATACACTGGAAGCACCTGATGAACATTTTCACCAAACTCCACCACTTTGATTCTCATGTGGTCATATTTTATTACATTTTAAAAGACAAAAGAGAGAACTACAGTGATACAGGTCTCCGATGACGAATAATCAAAGATGAAACCCTTTAATTCAAGAGGTTCAGTGGTTAATATGAATTTGAATTTCAAAGCTTCAGCTGGACTTGGGGAAAGACCTCAACAAACACATCAAGAGGAAATGTTTTTTCAAGTGTTCCCTTTGGGTTGCATAATGTGTGCCACAGCAATGTAACCTGGGGGGGCACCAATTGTCACAGGAGTTGCTATGCAACTCAGACAAAGGCCAGGAAGCCGGGATGAAAGGTGTATCTTGCAGAGTAACTCCAATCGCAGACATTTTAATGAAAACTGAAGGGCTGTATTTGGTAATAGGGCATAAAATGTCAGGGCAGCCAGAGAATGAATCACCAAAAAATGTAATGTACCCATCCCTGATGTGAAAATGTCACACCATGCAAACTCCCTGCATGAGAATGTTTGGAATGTTTGGAATCAGTGAACAACAGAAAGTAGCTGCTTTGGTATTCAGGGAATGAAGCTCAACAACTTCACACTGCAGCGATCAGTGTTTAAGTGACATCCGGAAAATGAATGGCATACTAATGCTCCTTAATTATTATGTGACATGAGAAGTGAGCATGATGCCACATTCTCTCCATCACTGTGCAACCATCCTTGCTTCTTACCCTTTTTGGAGATGACGTGAACAATCCATCACTTTGTTTTATTATTGAATTGTAAACTTGAACGGTCACCCGTAGAGAGCAAACAGAGGAGACACTGTGAAAAGCAAGACGACATCAGGATTTGTATTCAGCACATTACCCCAGGCTGCTTTCTTCTCCCCTTCTGTTCTCAGATCTTTCATTGTCCCATGATTTTGTAATATTTCAGCTAGTTTCAAGATTCATACCCAAATATTCTAAAAACCTCTTCATTTTTTTCATTTGCCATGACAGCTTTTAGAGAACAAACAAAGTTAAGGATTGAGTTAAATTTGTCCTTGACATATACATTAAAGGATCAATATGTAACAATTGTGCATCAAAAAATGAGTACAGCAGTCCAAATAAGGAAGTTGGAGCCATAGACATAACATAGACTGAAATCCTATGTAATATATTGTCAATGGTTGACGCAGTCATTTGACATAACAAGTGATGAGTCCTACACTGTAAACTGATCAGCTGTTTATAACTAAATTGTCTGTCAATGTAAAGCTAAGTCCGTTATCCTGAAAGCAAAAGCTCACTGCTTTGAAAATATTCACTCTGGAGTTTGAGTTGAGTCACTGTCTCTCTTCCTGCCAGACTCCATATTACAGACAATATATTGCTCAGTTTATTTGTGATAACCATCTGCTATCTCTAAAAGATTATTAGTCATTTGTGGCAACTCATAAACTCATTCAGTGACCTTTCAGCATTAATTTCAACTCTAATAATGAGCAAACAATAACACAATTTAGGTAGCCGAATAGAAATTTCAAAGGAGGACATCATAGCTGTAGTATTGTTGTTAGATTTCAGTTTAACGTGTTTCCTTAATCTCTGATGACATATTCTAGTCATTTTGTGATTTATTACAGTAAATATATTCCAGCCATTTTCTTTAAACCTACAGGTGCAAACTGAGTAAAGAATCTAATTCAAAACAAAGAGAGAAACTGTGTCCAACAACCATGTCATCTCCACAGAGAGCCATATAGACACCATGAATTCTCATCATATATAACCTATACATTATGTTTGATGGAGTTCCTTACTTACAAACTCCATAATGGTTACATTAGCTGGCTCTAACATTGTAATGTGTCACTAACGTTGCTGAAAAGATGTTCATCACATCAATGCATGATGCTCTGATAATTCCTGCACTCACTCATGTTTGGCATTTTATCTCTTTTATGATTCATGCTTCACCTCCACGACCTCTTCCTTTTTCCAATCCCGTCGTAGTCTTTGCAGCTTTTAAGGATTTCACCCAGTCTTTAATGCCCCTCCCTGTTTTTCCTCTCACACTCCTCTGCCTCCCTTTATCACTGTGTCTCCTCTAGCTCCTTCTGCCTCCTGTGCACATTAGTATTCTGTTCAGTCCCAGTCGGTCTAAGCAGGGAGGCTGTGGCTGTCTGCTCCTCTGGTTTGAACCCACTGGAGTGAGGCACCCCAGCATGGCACAGCGCTTTATTCATCAGTGTGTAATTACTCAAACAGACACACACACATAACCTCGCACACAAACTCTCTGCTAAGTCTCTACCTATCTCTGCATCACCCCTGAGTGCGGCTCGCAGAGTGCAGTCGGCGCTGACAGATTTCATTAGAGGTGTAATGCAGCCTGTCTCAGCGTCTGTCTTGATAAAAACCTGCAGGACAAGACACACCGACGACACAGCACAACACACAACACAGTGTCGTCCAACAGCTCAACACAGCATGACAAAGCAAAAAAAAAAAAACAGAAGAAAAAAGGGAAAGCACAGCACGACACATCATCTTGGAAATCACCTTGAAATTAAAGCACAGCCAATCACAATAGCCCTGTTTATCAGAAATAAATGATGAATTTGTGTTATGCAGACACTCCAGTGAAACTATTCCACTATGTGGCATTCACATGTACTATAAACATCCTGCAGGACTGGGCTGCACTGTAACATTGTTTTTCCTCACTGAAGATCTGCTGTATCTTAGTAACCCAGATGGCATTTGTAAAGACATTCAAATGTTCGGTGGAGCAGAATATGCTAATTCTCACTTCAGTGCCAACTCAAGCAAAGCAGGATGCTTCAGCTCCTGCTTGGGAAACGTGATCAGTTCAGTGCTGCTGCAGGAGCACAGCCTCCATGTTGTTCACTCTCTCACTGTCGGGCCATCTACACAGCAAAGAGGAGCAGTTCTAAGAAAGGAAAGCAGAGATCTGACCCTCAGGCCATCGCTGTGAAGAGTATCAGAGGTTTGATGTTGTCGCTGGGATCTGTCATAGGGCTTGACAATGTATGGACATGCAGTACAAACATGGAACAAACACACACACACAGAGTTCTGTTCCTGTGGTCCCATGAGGCACTAGTTCACAGCCCAAGGCTTGATTTTTGAGATGTCAGATCTGTCACCGCACAAACTGTGTGATCTCAGTCAGCTGCGTATCACTTTCATTGCAGTCCTCAAAAATATACTTGCAAGTTGCCTTGCTGGTCAGACAGTATTGTCAGTGGAATCATCTTAACTTTGGAACATTATCTTCTTTATATTCATTGAAGTTATAATTTGCAAGATTTCAGGCCTGGTTGATTTGGCAACACCTGTGGTTGCTGGGGTAACAGCAAGTGTGAGTACAAACAACAGGTCCTGAATGCAAAGCCAAATATACTCGGATAATTTATAGAAGTCTATAATCTGCCTTTTTTCCCTATCATGATGTCTGTGCACTTCCCTAAAGAGATTCAAATGCACCCCGGCAAGCTAGATTTGCTACATAACAAATTTGAAAGCCAGTTGCTGTCTAAGTTGCAAATGCAGTGCAGATCATGATTGTCAGCACAGCACTGCCACTGCCAGTTACAAGCTAAAAAGCTAACAAACAACAGAAGATCCTAACTTCACTAATCATTCTGATAAGTCTGTAGTAACAGTAACTTGTAGTAACTCCTCATCACACCGAGGCTTAAACTTGTATGGCTGAATCTCTCCGATGTGTCCTTCAGCACTGCCCTTAAACCAAGCACAAGCAGCAGTGATGGGTGTGGCATGAGGCCAGATCCAGAATTTCTCACTGAGTAGATGTGCCTTCCAGAATCTGTTTTACTTTTTATGTGGGAAAACCATGTTAAACAAAATATTAATCAGAGCACAGTATTTAGGCGATTTTAAAACATGTCCAGAGGGGAACTTCAAAGCAAACAGAATTAAACAGTATCAAAAACAGAGTTTGATTTTATGAAAAAGATTATAGTTGTGAATATCTAAGATAGTAATTTTCACCGTTGTTTTCATTTTACTCTCTTTCTGTACATACAGAGCCATTTTCAGACCCAGCACATCACTTATCCTTTACTTACTGAATATCCCTCTGTGATACTCAGGTGAATCAATACCACAAACTCAGTGCTTAGCTACTTAGTAATCTTCCTGCATTCAGTGTTTATGTCATTGAGTTCAGGTGGTGTGCCTGTGTCTGCATGTGCATGCTGTGCTTGATTAGCACATTTTCTAGCTGGAAAGGTCGATCCATATAACACAAACAAAAGACTGTAGGAGCACTCTCACCAACAGACTCACACAGCCTGTCTCCATGAACTGTTTGACCTCAACACCTCCCGTGTTAGACTTTTCTTCCTGTGCATCAACTTACACCGTAGAACACAAAGCATTCAAAATGCCTCTTCAGACGGACGCTCTGTGTCATTTTTCTAACACATCTGAAAGTCATCGTATTCCCACAAAGCACCACCGACCGCCATGACAAAGTAATTTCAAGCTGTGGTCCTGCGAGAGCTCAGTGATCTTATAGGACAAATCAGACTGTTTGCTGCATGAAGCTTGCATTGCGAGCAACACCTTAGAGATTTAGAATTTTTATTGTTTGGAGAAGCAGTCAAGCAGATATTTTACCTTTTTAAGTAAAGGTTAGTGCAGCCTCACCTTAATTCTAATTTCTCTATTATAAACAAGTGAGTCAGCCTTGGTATTGTTGGTATGCTATTGAGCAACTGATGACTGGTATGAACAAGCTAAAGGCATCCAAAGCAATAATGATGCTATGGGGAACACAATGAAATGCTGTGTGTGGGGGTGTGCTGCTTTACTTATAAATCTGCAGATCGTGTCAAAATCTGTCATCTCATTAAAAAATACAACACATTTTTATTTTGGAGCAATTCTTTGCCAAATTTGGTAATAATTGCATTTCATCAATTAACTGCATTTAAAGTTTTGGTTTTTGGATTTTTGATTTGAATCTTCATTGTATTAGCTCTGACAGTATGAAGGAGAGGTTCTCTGCAAGACAATATGAGCTGTCTGACACACACTTCAGGAATTCATTCTTGCTTTAATTCTGGCTTTTATTCTTGCACGACATGTCAGACATGCCTGGACCTTTTCTGTAGCAGCAGCTCAAAATTAAGCCCTGACAGAGACGTCTCCTGATCCTGTTACAACACAGGAGCCAACACCGAGGCTTTACACATGTAACTATCATACCACAAACCAGATAGTTTCTGATGTGTTAGAACAGAGCTTAGAGTAATTGAGACCAACAATCTCAGAGACCTAGATTGATGATCTGTTTTTAATGCCATAACATTAACATTTTTAAACTTGTTACACCTTGTGCAACTTGAATTTTCCTACTTGTTTCCTGTGTAATCTGATCTCTATGCACTTGTCCAATTAGCAGGGCAATATTTTTATATTTATTTAGTATAGTCCTTCACACCATCATGCTCATATCTGCATGTGAAAGGTGCAGTCTGTATAGCTTTTACTTTAATTTTTGTTTTATTTTTATTTTATATGTATTTAGATCTTTGTTTATCACTCACTCACTCTTTTCCTCTGCTGTTGACTCTTGAGCTGCTATACCATGTGAATTTCTCCCATATGGGATCAGTAAAATTTATCTTATCTAACAATTTGTCTCGTTCATATTTTAGAACCGGGGTTGGCAGTTTATTTTTGGTGCCATTTGGGCAAAAAAAAAAAATCCATAATAACCTTAATGCATAATGTAATTCAAATGTCTGAAAGAAAACTTCTGCTGGAAACTTCTGTTTTCAGGCTTTGGAAAATCTATTCTGTGAGCTATTTTTCTTTAGAACTGATCCCTGCACCTTTAAAGTGATTTAATTTTATGGACACTTGGATTACACCATATTGGCAGTATGGAGACCATCATGATCACCATTCACTTCAATTGTACTGGATTTGGCTGCAACGCTGTTTTCCACTGAAGCTCCAGGAGTGTTTTGTGAACTGGAGATCTTCACCCATCCTCACATCTGCACAGGGGTGAGTAGATATTGAGTGATATTTTATTTTTGGGTGAACTGTCACTTTAAGTCAAGAGTTCCTAAAGAGAATTAATTTTTTGTCATTTTATAACCAGGGGCAGTCTAATCAAAACAAACAAATCATTTTTTTCATTACCAATTATTCACTCTTTAATCTACAGAATAGATAAATACAATGAATCACTGAAATGTTTTATCATGTGGATGTGTACCCTCGACCCTCATCCTCTACTTTTTATAAAAATATTTGAATGCAGTTCCTTTTCTAAACCCGGCTGGTAGTGCAACATTGGAAGTGGAGTCTGAATAAAAATATTAAATAAATCTGTCAGTGACTACCACTTACTTCATCAAAGAGAAATCTCTCTTTCACACTGCACAAGGAGTACAAAAGCTGAATATCATCATGAAATGACATTGTCAATGTGACTCTGTCTTCCAGGTGAGGCTGCGCTTTTAAGATACAACCTTAAAAGCAGAAAAAAAGGTCTCCTTTATTACTTTAATGAAGTACTCATTCTCTACATTTATGTATGTATTTTTAGCACTTTGTGACATCTGTTCTTGAAAGGTGCTCCATTAATAAACACACTGACTTTCTTACTACACTGGGGATGGTGTCTGAAGATATGTTATCACAGTCAATTTAAAGTTGACAGTTATACAAAAATTCTGAATTATCAGCACACAAAAGCCATTAAATACAATGTGTATCCAGTACTGGGATACTGGGATTTTAGTCTTTTGCCTGATAACATAAATGCAACCTTTCACAAGTGTAATTTATTCAATAAGAACTAATTGTTCCAGATTTGCACCTGTTGGTTTTGACACTGGCTGTCATGAGACTGTTATAACTGTGTCAGAAATAATTTCCTTAACTTGAAGTGATACCATTTGAACATGTCATAAAGATGTACCAACATGATTTTGCTTACAAAGTTAGCTAGTTTACTAGTTGCCTAAGTAGGCTGCCCACCATCTGTTGTTGTCTGTAGCTGGCATTTGCTAGTTAGCTTGGTTAGCTGTGAAGCTCGCTGCCTGACTCAGCCCCAGGGGCGTTTATTGATTTTCCAACCCAGTTTTGATAAAACCACGCCCACTTCCACATCACGAAAGCATCAGCGGTATATGACAGCCAGTCATGACTGTGCTCAACTGGAAGCTTTTTCTGCAGTTGGTTTTAACAAACAGCCAACCGTGGTGCTGATATGAGCTGCAGTCTCCCTGGTAAACACATCGACCTCATTGGTTGTGTCAGTCCCTCTCACCTGGCCTGCTGCTTCTCAGGAGCACTCCTCCAGTCCCTGGCTGTTTGCAAGAAAAACAGACGCAACCAGAGCTACACTCAATGCAGCCTCTATTCTTGATAGCTGAGACCTGTTAACTCACTTCTAATTAATGTTTATTAATGTTTGCCACTAATACTCTGACAAGCAGTAAATTCATGAAATGAAGTGCCTAAAGTGGCCATTATGAGCTGCCTTTAGAGTCGTAGACTCTAGCTGTTATATGCTGTGTTATGTGCTGTGCAGGAGTGGGCACAGGTTTGTCTAAACTGGTTGGAAAAAAGACAGACGCACCCCGGGATGTGAAATGGACTGAGCACAGCCTCTGAGACCGGCGGTGGCCAGTTTTACAACAGGGAATACAGTACCGATGTGGATTTCCTGCTGGGTTTGGCTCCTGGCATCCCAGAGCTGAAAACTCCTTCATGTTCATGACAGGTGTTTTGACGTAATTATGACAGTGTAACAACAGTCTGTGTCAGTCAGTCTGTGCACATCCTTTCAAATAAAGTGTCACTGGATATACTTAAAAGAACATACTGCTGGATTTTATTTACCATTTTGCGTATAAGGAGGGCAGAATTTCACTGAGATCAATGTAATTTGTTTAAACTAGCTTTATTGAGCAGTTGATGTAATTAGGTAGGGGTGGAGTATTAAAGTTTTTCAGTGCTGTTTCACGCTCCTTCACTATTGCTTCCCTGTCATATTAAACAGTAATGGGAACATTGCAGTTTAGTTGCAGAGAAAACTTCGGACACACAGCTTTATATAAATAGCTGCAGAATATGCCTGTATGGTTCAACCCACAAAAGCGTTCCATTCCAAAATAATGTCTAATGTTTGGAAAACAAGCAGAAAAGCCACTGTACTGTTTTTGTTATCACGCTGAAGGCTCAAACGTGCACCTGTCGAGGAAAGCAGAGACAATGGGGTAAAAAGAGCTCATCCATCAACTCCTCTGAGCCTTTCCCATCTCTCTCTCTTGCCTTGCTCTCTGTTTCCTGTTGTGCAGGAAGCGTGGCTAAATCCGCTCCACCCACTGGTTGGAGGGTAAACACTGCGTGGGACACAGAGATAGAGAGCAAGGGCGAGCGAGAGAGTTGTTAATAAATAACCAAGACTGATTACAACCAAGTAAACAGAAGAACTAAAGTCAGAGTTGATTTATTTAACAAAGCTGAAATTAAAAATCAGTGCATCAAACACCAAACAGCTTTGTTTAACTGTAACACACAAAGCAAGGTCTCTGCAGCTGTTCATTTCTATTGTAAGAGGCTATAGCAATGGCTCATTAACTCAGGAAACAGTCTGGCAGGAAAAGAACGATCGGGTTAATTTAGGCTGCAGGAAGCCTTGTGCTTAGACAGCCAACTCTTTCCTGCTGGAAGGGAAGGTGTGATCACTTACGCACTCACTGATCTGCAGCTGCACACCATTTTGTGCACCAACAAGCCACAGTCAGGCCTACACACATTAGTGTAAGTGGAGTCAGGGTTTATGCCATTAACCTTAACCATGGTATATTATATGGGTATCACTGTACAAAATGCATAACTTGAAAGGGTAAGGTCCGTTGAATGTGCTTGTGTTTTTGGTGAACAGTGAACTGAACGGATCAGTTTGCAACTAATGAATGTGATCATCACTCACTCTCTCAGGAGTGAACTGTTGTGTTGTTAATTGGTAGGAAAAAGTCTCATGCAGACTCACAGCAGAAGAAGAAGAAGAAGAAGAAGAAGAAGAAGAAGATAGAGAGCTTGTTTTATTGTATAATGTGGTAATTTGGCAATTTGGCAACATAATGTTTCACCATGGCCATACCAATATAAAACTGCATGAAGTGAATGGCCCAGACTACCCTGCAGACTGGAGTCTCTGCACTCCAGTGGCAGATATCCTTACTGGCATATATGGATGATGTGCCATTCATGGGGATTATATACTATAGATCTGGCTTTCATCTGCAACAGCTTCCTGCAAGTGGTGATTATCTTCCAGTATAACATTACAACATAATCTACAATTTTACATAGTTACCTGCCTGCCCAAATGGTGTCAATCAGTGGAACAAAAGTATGCTGCTTAAAAATGGCACATAATGGCAGCATAGCACAGTTAATCTCTGCTGGACTCAAAGGGTGGACAGGAAGAGCAATCACCCCCTGGTGCCCCCATGTTCAAAAAACACACTGCAAGAGTGCCTTCTTGGATGCCCTTATGATAGAAAAAACATAAAGTTGTGTCCCCTAGAGTGGTCAAATGTCCAAGACAATGAATAAAGTGCCCTTTAGGGTGTCATTCCAGTAGACAAAACATGATCAAGTGCCCTCTAGAGTGTTTCCAGTGGAGAAAACATGAAGTACCCTCTAGAGTGGCATTCATGTGGACAAACTGTGATGAAGTGCCCTCTAATTTGCCCTTCCAGTGGACAAAATGTGATGAAGTGCTTTTAGAGTGGCCCAATGTCCATGACAACATGAAAAAGTGCCCTCTGGGTGCCCTTTTTTTCAGAATGATGGCTCACCAGCTCTCATTTGACCATTCACAGCATAAGACAATGAGCAAATACCAAGCTTGTTTGAGGGACCTGCATGTCCCAGACACCCAGAAGCATGGGTGCATGACAATTACATTGTCTAGTCAGTGTGTGCCGTTTGTCACTCACCCATGTATACTTTTTGGCTTCGATTCTGCTTCACCTTAATTACCACCTGGTAACACAAAAATACATTTTGTTCATTACTTATTTATAAAGCATTGGTCCGCAATTTATTAACCACAGCTCATGACTAAGAGTCGGGGTGTCAAATGTACAGCGTGTGGGCCAGAATCAGCCCACCGAAAGGTCCAGTCTGGCCCACACTATACACCATATCACAAACTGCTGCAAAATTAGGAGCACCACCCTGGATCCTTGTCTACTAATTTCTAATTTAATGAATTACCTCGACAGCACTTGGGACAAAGGATTCCTTGTAGATATTTGCATTTGCTGTCAGTAATGAGCGTTTTCAGATGGTACTTCTATTTCTCCACAATAAAAAAGGGAAATAAATGGAGGTGTTATTGTTTATAAGTTGTTATGCAATGAAGTTACTGGACCGGCCCACATAAGATCAAAATGGACTGTATGTGGTGCATGAACTACAGTGAGTTTGACACCCCTGACTTAGAAATATATGAGTATATTCAGAGTGCTGCCTTTTGGTTAAGTGGTATTCTGTGCACATGCTTGTGATAGTGATGCTGAAATTGCATGCTTATCAGTTGGCTGACTGTTCAGCCTTCATCCCATTCCTGTGGAGTCTAAATGATTCAGCACAAAAACGAGAAAAAGCTATTGAAGTTGTGAAGAAGAGTTTAACAGTGGTCCCACAGCTGAATAATGAGCTGTCATTTCTGCTGACGACTGTCAGCGCCTGGCAAAAGCTGCTCAGAGTGGCACTTTCTGTGAACTTGTATCTACACAGTCTATTCCAGGAAACAAAAGGAACCCTCTTAACAGCCTTAGTTAATATGCACAAGGTCTGATTCAAAAACCTTATCATGTAATGTGACCCACTACAATGAAAATTTGGCAAGCAAATGGCACATCTCTGGTCATTTGGTTGCATTTACCTATCAGCACTGCATCCAAATCTGCCATTTGTGATGTCAAGTGCAGTGTATTTCTTAGGACTATTCTCAGTTATTTAGTGCCTTTTCAGATGTCACGTGACATCCTTTCATTTACTGAAAGGTGACACTTCTGTCAAGAGCTTGTTTGGTCTTATGTAGCTCTTGATATTCTCTCCCATCCTTGGGCAAATCACGAACACAGTGAAATACGTGCATACACACCACCATACACACACCTTGCCCTAATTGGCTTGCTCTATAGCTTGCAGTTTTCCCCAGTGCCCTGACAGTTGATTGCTAATGGACTGAAACGAGAGCTCCTGCTGCGAGGCTCCTGCGTCACATCACCGTCACTCCAGTCCCCTGCTCAACAATCACACCACCAATCTTTTCACCATCTAATTCCACAACAGTAATACATTTTGTGTCAGCTCCTCGCAGCAAACAAAATTGTACTATGAACTCAGCCCTCCCTCATACTGAAGTTCTATTTTCATCTCTCTCACTCACAACATCAAATGACCGTGTTAAAGTTGATGAAATAAAACCATGACTACTTCACACTCTAGAGAATAAAATAACTCTGCGTTTCAAATACTTGCAGAGAGTTTGAAAAACCCATGACGTAAGTGTGTGTGTGAATATTAGGCAGATGACGTTCAGTCACCTTTCACTTGATACTTTAGATGGTTTACAGGGACAGTTTAATTAATTCACCTCCTTCTTAAAAAAGGAATCAATGAAATGCAAATGCAAATAACAAATCAAAAACTCTTCTTTTTCTATACGTTTATCAATTAAGAACTCTTAAATCAACTTAAAAAGCATTATTTGTATAAAGTAGTTTTATATTACTTGTACATGTTTGTCTACACCACCAAATAACTAAACTCTAGAGGAGTAACTGAACAATACAAAATTTGACTTTGAATTAAAACCTTCCTTGCTTTGCTCAGAACTGCAATGGTTTTAGTCGATTTTGCCTTCTTAGATGCTGTGCGCCCATGAACAGCACTTTGCCACTTCTTGTCTCCAAGTGAGGAAATAGAGTATTTGCAGTTGGTATAACCCCCATTTTTTTAAGTACTTGAAAAGCTAATCATCACTAAAGTATGTCATGCAATGGAGTGTTCTATGTTACAATATCGATATTTAATTGATAAGAAAGGTGTGATGCAGACTCACAGTTGCAGCAAAAAGAAAGAGTAAGAGAGAGAGAAATCACTCAACATTTGATTGTGAGGTTAGTTATAGTTAAGAACAGTGGTTATATGATCTGAAAGAGCTGCAATGTAAAAATGCATGTGCATGTCATAGGTGTACTCTGGTACCTAAACAAATGATTTCAAAGAAAGTTTATGTACATAAGCCCAAAAATGTGGTTTCAACTTCTGATTTAATATTATTCGATAACCCGATATTATGACGTAATCATCCTTTTTTACTAACCAAAAACATAAACAGTTGATTTTCATTTATATCTAAACACCATTACTGTATTTGAAGTCCAATATGGAACAGCGTTTGTGTCCTTTAAAAGTACCATTAATATATAAAATAAAATTAAAAAGGCCCAATACAGAGCCCTGTGGTACTCCACTATCACACTTTACATGTTTTTGTCTAAGTAACTGTACCA
Organism: Lutjanus erythropterus; assembly: GCF_056507025.1. NCBI lineage: Eukaryota > Metazoa > Chordata > Actinopteri > Lutjaniformes > Lutjanidae > Lutjanus > Lutjanus erythropterus. The sequence goes on along the minus strand of NC_139326.1, from coordinate 23,775,399 downwards.
TGAAGATGAAGATTCAGCCAAATATTAAAAACATTTAGTTTAGTGTCAACATTTACATTTCCTGTACTACATTTAGCACACAGGATTCAAAGACATCTATCAACATGTTATATAAATATTACTATGCTTATTGTGAGTGAACCTATGTAGACATTTAATCAGTCATGCACATTAATGCACAGATGTCCTGTACTGCCCATCTAAATTGTTGTCACAGTGTCTTGAGTGCTGGTGGTGTAGTATTACAGCTTGTGAACTCAGACAATACAGTACAATACAGTTACTAAAACACAACACGTCTCCTCTGTGTTACATAATCTTTGAGAAGTAAAAGCCTAATGTATCTTTAAAGGCACCAGCCCCCTGAGGCCCCTGGCAGTAAAATGTCTACAGCTCAGGCTGTGACACAAACACTGATGCTGAAGTCAGTCTTAGTCGTATAACGTTGTCTAGCCAATGCGTCAGAGGGGAAATTTCATTTATTTTGAGGAGAGAGAGAAAAGCAGGAGACATATGTTAGAGACAAACTGTCATACGCCTACAGTTTCAATTTTGAGTTTCTCTCCCAGCTTGAATATAATCCTCCTATGAGTGGACCTGCAAACATGTGATGTGACTTTGTGTATGTCCCATGACTGATGAGTAATGACATCATCTTCATGTACATATCCAGATGAGAGGCACCCTGCCAGCTTTATGGTGGCATCAGACCTTCTGAAACAAGTGCATGAGAGCTGAGTCAAAACAGGACAGAACCACAAAAATACCTGACAGCATGTTTTAGTAAACTGGATGAAAACATGCACCGTGACAGCCATCATTCGCAGGTGTTGAATCAGAGACATCACGGAGACTCCTCTACCTGAATTACTCTCTATTCTCAGTATTCTGCTTGACTTTCAGAGACAGCAACTAAAATAAACTGACAATAATTATGGCGCTCATTCTGCTGCTTTTTGCAGCGCTTCCTGGATGCTGAAAATACTCACAGACAGTTTGAAAAACCCATGACGTAAGTGTGTGTGTGTGTGTGTGTGTGTGTGTGTGTTTCTGTGTGCATATCTGTCTTTCACTGTGTGTATTCCCATTGAGATCTCTGGATATTGAGACAACCCAAGTAGAAAGTAGTATACTGTATTAGAAATATAATTTGAGAATAGAAAAGTTATTATGAGTATACTCTACTTTTTTGGCTTAATTTAAAGTATATTTTAAGCGTACTTTTAAAAAGTGTACTTCAAAATAGAGATCATGATGTTCAGCTTCACACTGAAAAAAGAGACTTGATAGACTAACTTTAAAAAATTACTTACTGGTAACACACACATGAATTAAGTATAAGTTCAAATTAAGTTAACAAATTGAACACAAATACTTCAAATCAGATGTACTTAATAATCTGATTGCTTGCAAATCAACAGTTTGTATTAATGCAACTTAAATTTCAGTTAGGTCAGCTTAAGGTTTCCAATTTTCTAACTCAATTATTTGTTTTACCCAAAAAGTAAAATACCTTTGTGTGTTATTTCAGTTTGTTTAAAAAAAATGAATGTAACTGGCAATCTTAGCCTGACTTAATGTTCGAGATTATTAAAATAAACAACACAATTTAACCAATACAGGCTGTAATTCCAAGCTGTTATATTCCAAAACAGTAGACTACCATCACTAAAGCAGAAAGCTGCATCCATTGCTTCTGAAATACACTTTGCAATGTACTAAAAATAAGTTTACTAATTCTGCAGTACTTAAAGCTGTATTTCAGTGTACTTACAAGAAGTGTGCTTTATTTTAAGTGTACTGCAAAATACATTTTAAAAAGTATACTAATTTGCAAATACTTAGAGGAGTAAGTTTACTTCTGAACAGTATAATTATTGTCAAATCCTTTGTAACACAATATTAGTATGCTTTATATAAGTGTTCCTTCACTTTCAGTGTACTTTGAAACCTAGACTTTTTTTTCTACAATTAAATTACAACTAAAACATGTTTGTATCACATCAGTTCTTCCACAATAGCAAACTAATAGTTCACTAATTATTAATACACTTAAAGTATACTAATGATTAGTCTCTGCTAACATTTAGTATACCTAGCATATTTATTTTTCATCAGGGAAATGCAGTAGGCTAATATATATCTAATCCCTGTGTCTCAAGCATGATAGCTGGCGCCCACCTCATGACTGCACACACACACACACACACACACACACACACACACACACACACACACACACACACACACACACACACAGCTCCACATGGGATCTGGTATCATCATCTTCCTGTGGTTTCGGACAATGCATCCTCACATTAAGAAACATAAGGAACAATGAACAACAGCCTCTTCTGCTCAGAGATGGCAGAGGCTGATTGCAGATAAAAACACTGCAAGGCACAATAATTGCCCAACTACAGAATGTATCTTCCTCATTCTTGACATGGGAGCATTGAGGGTTGGACTGTGAGGCGCGTCTGGACTTGTTCTCACTGTTGCAAAGGGCCTGATTAGAGCAATGTTTTCCTACGTAGAACATATTTCTGCTTTTGAAGGGTTGTCAAGGAGAATGTTATCTACAGCTCCTATCCAGTTGTTCATAGCTGAGAGAGCAGGAATTGTTGATGCAAGGTAATGCAGGCTGTATACAACAAAATCCAAAATGACCACAAATCCTCTCCTCTGTTTTCAACCGTTGTTTATTCCTATTCGGGCCCACAGGGGTTCACCACAACATAATGACGAAAGACAAAGAGGTGAGTTGTCCCACCGAAACTATCTTTCAACACACTCCAGGAACACCCACCTCTCTCAGCACAGTCATTCCTGTGTGGATACACAGTGGTTATTACACCTTTACTCAGGGGTGGTGGATGATGTATTCAGATCCTGTTCTTAGATAAAAGTAACAATAGGTCTCTCTATAAACTGTCTTACAGGCAACAGTACGGGTACAAGTACAGAAGCATTATCAGGGAAATATATTGAAGTATTAAGAGTTAAGATGTTCATTGTAGAAAAGTAACCTTTCAGAAAATGATGACATGACATATAGGGATCATGAGTCCTTCATGACCCTGCTGGGGTTTATTTTGCAATAATGACCATCTCACTGTTAATTATCCCACATCTACTTGCTACAAATAATAATGCTAATAACCTGACTCACAATATAGAATTAAAAATGATTTTTATTAATTTCCCCAAGCAACATAACAATTTTTTTAAAAATTGGTACAGAAAACAGAAGAGGAGGAGAAAAGTGACCAAGCCTCTGAAAGGGGTGGGACATAAAAAGGGTTAACTGACCAAAGTGTGTAATAAAATATATTATTGAATTATTACAAATTCACTAAGAGCAAGCCCAATTTTAATGTTATAGCTGGTGGGGATTTAATTAATTGCTGTAACTGTAGTACTTCATATGCTGCATAAATCACAATCACAATATATGAAATTAAATCAGAACTCGTAAAATAACAAGCAACTACTACTGTGAAATAAATGAACTGGATTAAAAGGTATAATACTTACTTCCCTGAATGGAAGGATAAAGCAGCAAGACAAAGAAATATTCATCTAAAGTACAAAAAAATGCAAAACTGTATTTGCACAGCACTTGAATAAATGGACCAAAGATACTTTTCACAACTTCTTATATACAAGAAATTATCCTGAAAGTGGAAACAGACACTTTTTAAGCTCTCCCCAATGTTTCCAAAAGGCATTACTGTTTGTGCCGCAACCCTGAATCACCTTTAGGTCTTGTCAAAGCTGAGCTCCATTGAGAAATGATCGACATCACTTTGTAAATAAGAGAGAAGAAAGAAGCATGATGAGGCATATTGAAAGCTATTGTGATGATGTGCATTGAATATCAATAGCATACGAGGAATGTTAATCTATTGCTCTGCACAAACAAGTCACAAGAGCGGGAGTTGGTGTCGGGTTGGAGGGAGTGACATTAGAAGAAAACGTTTGGAGAACAAGCAAGAATTTGTTTGTTGTCTATAATGAAGAAAAATTGTGCCTGGGGGCAGACAGATGACATGACAGCAGCGTGGAAGGGGGAAATTATTTAAACAAGGATGGTGTCATTATTCTATAGTCATTACACTGTGCATTGAACAATTGCTTAAAAATGATAAGTTAAAGCAAAATAGTTGCCTGTTTTCACTTTAAGACAGTCCCAAAGACCATTACAGGACACTGGCAGTAACATCTGTAGTCTTTTGTTCACCTGAGCTGCAGCTGTCTTTGTCTTTGAACCTGGAGAAGAAAAGCTGTGGGGAAAACCCATGAGAAAACAACACTGTGACAAGGCTGCAATTTAAATCCACTGCGCTGCAGTGAACCTGTTTGTGCAAATCCCTGCCAATACAAATGACACTGCAGATACATTTAAAAGGTGTTAGTCAAACTTAGACATGGGTCTACACAGGTGGGCTTTCAGCTGACACATGCACAGATGCACAGACAAAATCTACAATAACAGGCAGTCATCACATCATGCTGAAGTGACGGTGAGTAAAGCTGTTTGTCTGTGTGGCTGCACTTAGCCAGGGGTAGTCACTCAGGTGAGCTCAGGAGAGCCTCACAGTGCATGATGACACCTGCTCCTCGGCACGGAAAGCAAACCCATCTGGAGAGCAGACAGCAATCCTTATATGGATGTTAAAATAGACACAGCAAAACCAAAACAAACCCACCAGTACACATATTTTAGAAATTATGTCAATTAGGGATGAACCAATGATCAGTTTCACATTAAACTGTGACGTATCATCATTTCCAATTTAATGATTGTGATAATCATGTTTAATTACCATGCTTTGAAAAACTCGTGGTAATAACTGTCCAGTAAAAAGGTCCATTGAACATTTAAATAATCTATATTTGTGAAAACTTCTTATAGATTATTGGAGTCACATCAAAACTTGTTATATTTTAGTTTCATAATTTTTGCAGTGCAGATGGTGGTTTGGTGGTTTGGTCCATCATGCTACAGCAGGGCAGCATCTAACCAGCCCCAAGTCCCCTCCAGTAAACTTTCAAAATGGCCATGTTTTTGAAAAGTCAGAAGAGAGAGGAAATGATCTTTTCCTGGCACAACTAAGACACGTGGTGGGTTAGGGTTAGGGGTTAGGGTTATATGTTACAATATGATGCATTGTATACATTTTAAATATGAAAAGAGGAATACGCTGGATGTACTGTAGTTTCCTAGCTGCCTTATACCAGTAGTTCCTAGGCTTGTTTTAATGTGTGACCCTTCAAAATAAAAAATCTTCTACTGTGACCCCTCATCACAGGCTGGCCACAGTGTTGACATCAGCTGTGACATAGAGTGACTCTTCCCTATTGGACTGGATTATTTAAAATATTTATGTATTTGTACAGAACGTATTTCACAAGAAAAAAGATCTCAAATAACATAATTTGTGTTAATGATGTGTGACTTAATTAGGTACCATAGCTGTGACTTAAATTTCTCTTCAGTAAAAATAAAAACAAGAGAAGATTAGATTTTTTCCCCCCTTACCTGTTAATTATCCTGTAAGGTTTTATCTTGGGAACCCTGGAGAGTAACACCTGCCTCACACCATGACATCAAACATGACATCAGCTGTGTAACAACAGCAATGCCACCAGCATGTTGCTGGATTTAAATATATTTTTTAGCTTGTCAGTATATTTAAAGCTGCAATGAGGAACTGATTCTGGAGGCCACTGTTGAGGCCACAGAACATAATATCAAAACTAAAATTATCTAAAGAAAAAGATAATACTGCTTCTTTTTAACTGGCTGACTTACTACTCATTGTAACTTTGCCTGAGTCTGATCATCATCTGTTTTCAAGGAGAATCTGAACTGATGACATGCATTAAGAATAACTGTATAAAAATAGCCAGCCTCTTTGCTAATGGTCATGTTTGCTCATGAAGGTCATATAAAGGCATCAGTCTTAAATTGCGACTGATTCATAACCAGTTAAAAACTCCTTAATAAACGTATACTGTTGTTTATTGTTGTTTTGGTTTTCCTTCTATTTGTCCCACAGGCTATATTTAACTTTAGAGATGTGTAGGGCTGCTTATTAACTTGTCTTATCTTATCTATGTTCAAACCCTTGTACTATTACACTTATTGGTCCTATTATTATACTAGGGTTTCTATTAGAGATTGTAGTCCACCTCCTTCTTCTCCCTCCAGCCCCTAAACTCATCTGGCTCATTGTTCTCGTCTCATCCGTCGTGCCAAACAGAGGATATCCAGTAGGATGTGTTCCTGTTCACTTCCCCTGAAAGGAATACAAACAGTGACAACAGCTATTGTCCTGCTGCATGGCTAACAGTAAATGACATGACAGTTTGTCAACAGTTATTGTGTCATATTTGACTAGTGGAAGGTTTATTCAGTCATTCTCAATCATTCATTAGTGCCATGGCAGCTGGTGCCGCCCATTTTTTCTACAACAACCAGTAAAACTATGATTCTGTACTACAAAGCTTATACTTCTGCAACAACTCATTTTCACTTTAAGACTTGTGACTTGTAGCAGCTAAAAAAAATAAAACTTGAATCTCACAAACTTGTTATCAGAGTTGGGCTGATTTCTCTATTTTAATCACATTTCTATTAATAGAATGATATTGATATGTTATTGTCTTTGAAGTACTTGAAGTTAAGTGATGTTGAAGCTCAAGAAATGTTTGAGATAAAAGAACAGAAATGAGATAGCAATGTTTGTATAGCAACATATTTTTGCAAATGTTTTATCTGGGTGGACACTTCCTGTGAGTAGCCCTATCAGAAGAGTAACAACAAGGGGTGTGAAAGGCTGGTACAAAATGAAACAACAGTGATAACAGCAGCAGATAAACTTTGTTTAAAATGATGAAAGGGCCTGATAAGTTATGACAGCAAATGACCTCAACCGAAAGTGCAAAACTGACTATATACATAAATATATATATGTACATATAATGACTAATGCTACAGCCTAGTTTGAAAAAAAAATGTTTTTGGCCTGCCAGCTAATATTTTGTAGGTGTTGAATGATTCAGATGATGTGTGTGTAAAAAGGAAGACACACTCACGTCTGAATTAAATAACCAGTGTTACAAATGAACACACAATTAAATAAAATAATGTGATTGCAACATTTAACCAAGAAGTGGCCACGCAATACAGGATGACTAAACAGAGAGCAGCCAAATGTAATGCAGCTGGATGTTTATGTGCGGGCGAGGATGAGAATACCAGTTGCCATGGAAACAGTAATGTGTGTCTCCCACTCGGCTCAATGGGAGAGCAAGTGGAGACTGCCGATCTATTATCAGAGATGATGCATTGATTGGCTCAGTGATGGGGGCTGTCAGACGAATCCCCGGAAACGCTGCCTTACCACGGCCACCTCACACCGGTCTCATGGCATTTTAGGCAGAAGCAGGCAGAGTTTTTTTTTTTCATGAATGAGAGTACGGAGAGCAGGAATATGTTCGACAGACAGACATGAGTGAAACTGCTGTCTGGGTTAAAATGAAAGGTCTTGTCATTCAGTCAGTCATTCTTAAAACAGTTTCAGCTGTGTAATGAGAGTCTTTTGTTGCTTTTGGTGAATACGTTCAGTTGTTATCTTGCATGTAACAGCAATAAGAAGTGGTTCATGGCTCCCCTGTGTGTTTGAGTGTTCATGTCACAGAGAGGGCAGATGTTTGTGTTTGTCTGCCATACAAAACTCTCAAGTAAACGGCTCTGAATTGCTCTCCCTAGACAGGAAATCACACTGCAGTGTCCCTTTTATTTCTCTTGCCGCTTTGAAAAAGTTTTTGTTTGTGTGTTATGAAATGCCAGCGCTCTTCTGCGTCATCAAAGTTTAAGTTTTGTATGGAGACTCATCTTCCCTCAGCTGACATCACGAAGCTGACACCACACTCCATTCGTCCGCCCCTGCATCTGTCCTGTGCATGCTGGGAGAACAGCATTTTGGAGAACTTTACCTTTGGCATTTACTGTTCCTGTGGGCTCGGCGAAATGCCAGAGGAGCTCAGTTGCAATATCTGAACAAACTTTACAGTAGTAAAGTAGTCCAAACTGTCCAAAGTTGGGCCACCCTAAAATTTGATTTGGCCTAATGAACAAAAAGAAATTCATTTTAAAACATCATAATAAAGCACTGTTTAATATGCACAAATATCCTGCAGCTTAGAAATACACAAATTAGGCACAACATTATGACCACTGACAGGTGAAGTGAATAACACTGATTATCTCTTCATCATGGCACCTGTTAGTGGGTGGGATATATTAGGCAGCAAGTGAACATTTTGTCCTCAGAGTCGATGAATTAGAAGCAAGAAAAATGGGCAAGTGTAAGGATTTGAGCGACTTTGACAAGGGTCACATTGTGATGGCTAGATGTGGGTCAGAGCATCTCCAAAACTGCAGCTCTTGTGGGGTGTTCCTGGTTTGTCGTGGTCTGTACATGTTAATTCTGTATGGGACCGAGAATGAATCATTTCTTTGGGAATTAGATTATGGTGCTTACAAATGTGGGAATATTTTTTTTTAATCATTTGATATTAGAATTTTTTTTTTTTCTTTCTTTTTGTTTTGTTTTTTGTTGGTTTGTCTACTTTTTGGATGCATACTTTAAAATGAATTTATTAGTAGTGTAGTAGTATCCTTTGATTATTTTATATATATAGGAGTTGCTCGATTTGTTGACCAAAATGTGACAATGTTCATATGAACATTTAATACAATACCAATTACAAAGAAATAAAGCACTGTTTATGCTGTTTAATTATTTTGTGAGGTACAAATGTTCTTATGCACTCTTAGAAATAAAGGTGCCACATAGAACAGTAAACAGTCTTCAGCTTGTTCCCACTGGAGAACCCCTTTTGGTCCCTTCAGGTTGCGTTCTATCTAGATCCCAACATACCTAGAACAATCTGAAAGGTTTCACCCAGGCGCCCCTATGAAAGGTTCTACTGCTGGAATATGTTGCTTCGCCACCATGGTAAGAAAAATTTCAGCAATGTTTGAAGAACTCTTTCTTCCAAAGAGCAAAACAAAGGGTTACATTTGGAATGTTTCCCATCCAAAAGAACCCTTGACAAACCCTTTCTTCAAAAAAGTGTTCTTCAAAAGCAAATGATTCTGGTAGAACCCCAGCCCATCAGGAAGAACCCTTTTGGGTGTCTATTTAAAATCCCTAACTTTTCATAATCTGAGCACGGTGGGCAGAGTGAAACTTTGCCAAGGATGTAAGTCAATTAAGGTAACTTGGGAACATGGGACCATTTTGCATACTATAAAAATGGTGTTTGATTTTGGCCCATGGCCCGCCATTAAGTTTCAGTTTGGGCCCTTCAAGGGAAAACATCTGGGGACCCCTGCTCTAGTAAAATCTAATAAATAGTGTTCACTCTCAGGAGGGTTGATAATATGCAGTTCGCAGTTTTATTGGCACTAAAGTTTGTGGGCAAGTTGGGACAGTGTGGAAGCTGTAGCACTGAATCAAGCTGTAACCTTGTATCAACAATTTTGCATGTGCTAGCAATAACTATTCCACATATTTATGTTAAAGTCTATGATTTATATGTTGTATTATTGTTACATAAACCCTTCTTTTTGTAGCAGTGACAATAGCATGTAAAGCTGCACCATGAGCCCAGACAGAAACATTAATATTCAACTGGTGAGCAATGCAGCCCCGCCTAAATCTAGAGGGAGATGGTATTTGTGTGTGTGTGTGTGTGTGTGTGTGTGTGTGTGCGTGTGTGTGCGTGTGTGTACGTGTGTGTGCGTGTGTTTGTGTAGGATTTGCTTTGTCCCTGTCTCTCTTCTGTGAGTCACAGGATTGAAACGCTGCTTTGAAGCCTCTGGAGTTTCCTCCCTCCACAAGGCAGGGCTGTGTTTAAACACTTGCCACACTTCATGGATTTCTGCTAAATGCCTCGCTGTCCACAGTGAGTGATTCTAACACACGCTCAGCTTAAATAGCCTTTGAACCATGTGCCCACAATAGTTAGTGTGATGGAATGATGGGAGGAGAACCACACATTTTTCTCTGCTGATGTCTCAAGCATAAACTTTGTATGTCAAGTGTTACTGATATAGTCAAGACTTAATTCATTCAATGTTGTGTTGCTAAAGTAACATACAGTTTAAGTATTATCTAGCAGATTTTATAGCGCATCTGTTTTTAACTTATTTATCACATTTGCTGAAATAGTCATTATAGAGCAGCTTTTGAAATAAAAAAATCAACATGAAAGCCAATCTTTAAAACTGTAGCTTGAGGCGATAATTAGAACAAATAATATATGACTAACTCTGGCCTAGATAAGCAGTTAACTCTCGGACAAGTTGGAACTTTGCAAAGAGGAATATGAGCATGTGAAATGGATTTCACATAGTCAATATAGCACACACCCTCTCATTTGCTGGTATGGATGGAATGCAATTTCCACTTTGTTGCAGTGATTCCAAAGAAGAGCTTAAATAGTAATTATCTCCCAACCCAGTGCATTTCAGTGATCATCTGTAAAGCTACGCTGCTATAATGACAGGATGAGGAGGTTGATGCTGCAGGACTTTTGGACCAGCTTCACTTCCCACAGGAATTGCAACCAAAATGCTAAAATTCCCAGGGCAGACACATGTTTTGCTGCTGACTCCGTCTCCATATTAAACTATGGATTTATGAATAAAACTACAACCCTGATTACAAAAAAGGTAGGAAGTTGTGTAAAAAACAAGTATTCTTTATATAATTACATGGGTTTTTAATACAGTGCTGCCTGAGGGGTCAGAGGTCACAGGCATTCATTGCAGTATTCACATGCAGAGAGTCCTCTGGATATTATCTGTTGTTGATATTATGGATTGTAGATGATAGGTGAACCTTACCCCATCCATGCACGTGAACGACTGAGCCTTTCAAGGATGCCCCTTTCATACCTAATCACGTTGTCAACACTTTACCTGTAGAATGTTTTTAGCTCTCCACAACTTTCTCAGTCTTTTTTGCCCTTGTACCAGCTTTTTTAGAACGTATTGCAGGCATCAAAATCTAAATTATATTGTATATTTGCAAAAAGTTTGCAAATAAGCAAATAAAGTTTGAACATAAACACCTTGTCTTTGTACTGAACACAAGTCAAAATGATTTGCAAATCATTGCATTGTGTTTTTATTTACATTTTACAATGTCCTAACTTTTTTGGGATTGGGGTTGTATTAATTTTATTGATCTGTGATTATTATCACTGAGAGGCAGATCTGACCTACATATTAAAGTGACTGAGATGCCTTTATCAATATGGGGAAAGGGTCTGTATTAAAGGAACTGCAGGAGGGTTGTGGATCACTAAATTTTGAATATTTGTCAATGCTTTAATTTTACATTCTAGTAATAGTATAGCCATTATATTGTATAATGGGGTTCCTACTCATAAGAATTGGCTCAAAAAAGGTCAGCTGTGGTGGATTTTTCATCACTGTGGAACCTCCTGCAGCGTTTTTCTCCTCTTCAGTTTTATCTTCACCATTTTTCAACAGACTGCCCACACATGACCATGTGATGTTTTTATTAAAGAAGTCAGCAGGTCGTTAGTTGCTTCATTTCAAGGAAGTCACATTTTCTACTGACATCACACAGGAGGCTGCTGGTGCAAATGCTTTTTTTATAGACACTAAACATAAAAGAAATCAGTCCCTCACTTATAATTATCGGTCTGTGAGGCTCATCCACTGCACATGACAGCCTTTTGTGACAATCCAGCAGCAATGTGACGTAGGTTCTGTGCAGGGGTTCATCTCAGTTCATTCTAGCTGAGTTGGTCTGACACATATGATTAATGTCTGAATAAAGAAAACCTCCATCCAATTATACAGTAATTACATGCATTTAATAAAACATGAAGTCCAAACATTCAAGGAATGATTGGAGTTTTGTGCATGTTTCATATATTGATTGTGTTTGTGTATTTCATTGAGGAGCCTTATGTTGAGGTTATTGCAACAGTATTTGTGTTTGGCTCATGTGACGCTCCAAAATGAATCTGAGTGAACTTGACACAGACTGGCCCTGAGCTCACAAACTCCCCTGACAGAGACAGAAATTTAAAGAGCAGGAACACATTTAACTATAAAGAAAGACATACATGTCTGTCTGTCTGTCTGTCCTTTGATTTTCTTGACAACTGTTCATTACGCTTGATGGGTGTATTGCTGAGGACCCAAGGGATGCAGAGTTAAATTTGGTACAATATATCCAGATGGTGGTGCTATGACAATAAACCTTGCAGCAATTGCTGGCATTAACCCAGGATGCCAGTCAGAATCTCAGCCTGACAAAAATACTATTTGTGAATTTATAACCGGCAGAACCATACCAAAGAGTTGGTAGAGCCACTAACCCCTTTTAGGGAATAAATGTCCAGGGCGATGAAACAGTTAAATGGTGGTATGAAGATGAGATGGATCCGGATTGCGAAGACAGGTGGCCTAATAAAACTTTTCCGTGCTGACAGGGGTTGACAGGCTGAACACAGACACTATGGACAGACTTCCTCCCATGTGCCAGCTGTGAGTATGTGCCATATTGTTTTTACAACGCACCATTTATCCAGCTAGGGGCGTGATGTAGGTTAGATGTAGACACAGGGGAGGTGCGCCCTGAAAGGCCCCAGTCTCCACAACCTAAAGTTTCAGCCTGTAACTTTTGAACTGAATGTCTCAGGAAAAAAAATCCTTTTCCTCCTGGATTTTAGATCAATTTTTCACCATTTTGAATTTTGTCCATACCCATTTTTAGGTGGACATGTGTCTGAGTGACCATGACAAAAAGGTGGAGTAGAGCCGCAATGATTAATCAAGAAACTATTTTTACATTTAATTAACCATTTAAGTCATTTTTCAAACAAAAAAGTCATATGTTTGTCGTTTCCAGCTTTATAAACATTAAGGATTTGCTGCTTGTCTTTGTCACTTATGACAGTAAAAGAGTCGTTGGCTTTTGGACAAAAGAAGCAATATTAAGACATTGCTTTAGGTCTGTGAAATTAGTTTTCATCAGTTGCAGCCCTAGTGTGGCATTTGAAGTTGGTAAGAGGAGTGGTCCTGGACAAGGACGCAAGCAGCACCTCCAGAGGTGAAGCAATCAGCCCGTTCCAAACAGACCCTGCACTAGCAGAAAGAAATACTCAAACTCCAATGTATTTGGATAGATATAAATGGTTATACAGGTGGAAACTGGGGGAATAGAGGGTGTTAAACTGAGGAGAACGTGCAGCAGTACAACAGCATGGACATAGTGCTCAGTATTCATGTATGCAGATAGAATAATTATCATACTGTATTAAAGATTTTGGATATACCACGTATGACTGGATGTTATATGAAACATGTGACCTCAGCGTCTGTCTGAACTACAGAGATGCTCCATATGCTACAAGCTAATATCCTAATTGGACAACAAGCTAACACAAGTGATTAACAAAAGCTGTGAGATTTCCTCTCCATGAAAGACCTTTGCTTTGAATTTAAGGTCCCTCAGTGTCTTTATTCCTCCTTTAGTCTCTGCTGCTGAGTTGGGACAAAGACTCGTCGGTTCACTTTGATCCATGAATAAACCAAGAGCTATCGTAGCTATCCAAAAGGTTCTATTTTCAGCCAGGAAAAAAGACCTTTAAGAGGCCTGATTGTAGGAAATTACAGGAATCGGACACAGAATAAGTGGCCACTGCATCTTTCTTACACAGTGACTCATTCGGAAGATTAGACATATTTGAACACCTGGAAGCAAACCAAATAAACACACACACACACACACACACACACACACACACACACACACACACACACACACACACACACACACCTTACATGCTTGAACACACTCAAGAGGCACGTTTTCTTGGTAAGACTACAGCATTTGACTAAGTTTGCACTTGCAACTTTACAAGTTTGATTGCTGGGCATTGCTCATCACCATAGTCGATACTGTAGGCTCCATCAGAGAATGGGCACTGCTACAGTCATCCAGCTTCCTCTAAAGTACATCTGTTTTTGTCCACATAGTAGGAGGAGGAGTGCTGACATTTGATATGCAAAGGCCTTCTAATCCCCCAAGTGCATCCCAGTGTGTGCACATATCAAAGCATGTGTTTTTTTCTGGCAGAATATGCCTACTATCAGTTTTAAAGCCAAACTGACTCACTCCTCTGCCTGCAGAGAACTTTATGATAGAAGCTGAGGTATAAAGATCCCCGTTGTCACTCCAGCTTAGACTCATTCCAGGGCTAAGCTTGCTCGCACGCACCAGACTTTTCCCACTGTCAACGTGGCATTACAGTGGAGCAGCTTTGTGTGGGTGATACTGAAAACTAGCAGTGTCATAAACTGTTTTTTTCAGTATGACATTAAGAACATCAAGTGAACTTGCACTCTTAGCTTTTTGAACTCCACAGGGTTTTCTAATTAGTTCATCTACTGTACGTGCTGTGCAGCTCACAGACGTGCGATGTAGAAAGTTCCCACGAGGCCAATAAAGATGATCAGCTCACATTTGCTGCTGACTCACAGACGAGATCCTCACCTGACCTGAATTTTTGCTTACACTAATCATTATAGGAGCTGAATCTACACTGGATTAGAAAATGTTTTAAAAGGATAGTTCGGATTTTTTGAAGTGGGTTTGTATGAAGTATTTATCTGTTGTCAAAAACAAATAAATGACAAATTATTAACCTATCTCCTAAATTAGAAAAACAGGAGAAAAAGACTTTCAAAACAAAAGGCTTCTCCCCCCCTACTTAACTGTGTCATTTACAAAGGTTCAAGTCTTAATTTACTTTACACACAATCTCAGCGATTTTCCAAAAACAGTCTTGCGTCTACTCTTCTACAAAGCTTACTATAACAAATCAAACCACAACACCATGCTGGCACTTTGTTGTGGTGGAAAGGCTGGAGGGGAGCACCTTATTCATGTTGTGTCAAGGGTTCCCCTAGACCAGAGCATAACATGATTTGGGGGCTCATCCGGGATGAGGGGTGTAACAATAAATAAATTTAACCGGGAGAAAAAGGAATAAGGGAAAACTGACACACAAAAATTGTTAGCTGTGAGAGCTAGCAAAGCACTTGTCACACAAACCACCACGAGCAGTCTAACTTGCCACTGCAGGACTAGACTGCAGACTTGCAGACCTCAGTCTGCTGAAAGGCCCACTGCCCCTGACTAGCTGCACTCTCCCAACTTTTAACAGCCTGGGCCCTGATTGCAGAGTGATAACACCTGCTGCCAATCACTGCAGCTTGCAAGGGGCAGGAGGGGCAGAACCTGGGCAGAGGAGAGTACAACAACACATACACACTTACAGTGGCATGTAACAGATGGTTGTTTTTTTTTTTTAAGCAGCTAAAATACCTTTTGTTGCTGACCCTGTCCACAGCAGTACATTTCTGAGCTTCAGTGCTGGTGCCCCTCTCTGCATCGGTAATATAAAGACTATAACTAGGGGTATTCTGAATGATGTTTCTATCAACATTAGTATTCTCTTTTCTTTTTATTATTGATCTGCATGCTTGTATATGCTGAATGATAAATAACTTTGCAATTTTAATCTTATATTGCGTTTAAAGGTGACTTTGAAAAATAGCTTCTTGGCTAACTATGGCGCATTTACAGAAATGTTTATTTAGGTATATTGTCTCTCTTAAATAAAGCAGTAAGTACATAAATAAAAATAAAAAGTTACCTCACAACCCCACTTAAAAAAATCCCAAGTATACCTTTAAGTCATATAACCTCAGAGAGGTTCCTCATGCTTGCTTGGTGAGATCCAGCAGTCTGTTATTAATTTGATTCAACCCACTGCATCCTTCTGATAGAGACGCTGCACTTCTGTTCAGATGTTAAGACGATGGGTAAAAATGCCCTCGAAGGCCAGAAAAACTTCACATCAACAACGAAATCTATTTCTGTCTGACTGGGGCATCCATTCCAGGGGCCATTACTGTCAAAATACGCGCACTCAGACCTGGAGGTGTCGTCATGAATAATTCCTTCTCCTTCTTTCTTGTACTTCCTGCTCTGCTTCTGTCTGTGTGGGTATGTTTATGCATGAGGCATTCATTATTGAACTCTGAAGAGCACGGATATTCCTAGCGAACATCTAACGGGATGACTCAAACATCCATGTTCAGTTCCATCATTACATAAGCCAGGAGGGTGAAGAGGTGTTCAACAGACAACCGGATCAAACACTCATGTGGAGAATAGAGAGCGTGCAATGGATAATAAGCCAATCAGCTCCAAAAAGACAAGAAATTGAAAACTATGTCAGCAGATGATTTCTGACTTTCAGCAAGGAGACACTGTGCCAGCTGTCTTTTACGCAGCCCCCTTCATTGATTTCCAACTCTCACCAAATTGGTCAGTGGTTGCTTGTTTCCATGGTTACACTCAGCGAATGTGAAAGGATGTCCAAGAAATGATTGTAGTCACTTTGCCTGAAAAGCTCTGATGCAATCACTGACATAGTATGACCAAGTATGCCATTTCATTAGTCTGCCTCTCGTCCTTGCTGCATGTGACTGTTTGGCCCTCTTTCCTTTCCGTATTTCAGATTCACCCAGCTGGCTTATTTGTTAATCAGTGTGTCCTTGTTTGTATGCGAAGTACTGTGCGCCTGTGAGTGTGCAAGGTCAGCCACACTGCACAGTCACTCATCTTTGCCATCCTTCATTTTTCACTGCGGAAGAAAAAAACTAAGCAAAGGAAGCGGCAGCTGCGGAAGGGGCCTTCAAATAGAGAATAAACAAGCTCACTGTAAACATGGCCTCTATCATCTATCCATCTCTCGCTCTGTGCCCATTTCCTGTTGCAAACACAACTTTAAAGATAAAATACTTGCTTTGACTTGGACCAGTGCACAGATGTAAATGTAATTAAGTTTAATCTAATTCTCACTACACTGTACAGTGGATGAACTCAGGAACCCCCTGCAAGGAGTTTATGATTTTGGTGCAGTTTGTTTGCCTGTTTGTCAGCAGGATTAATGAAAAACTACTTGATTTTCATGAAACTTGAGTGTATAGTATATAGTGAGTATATAGATCACAACATAGTACAGAACTGAGTAGTTATAGTGCAATTACAAATCCTTCTGCTACTTCAGCACCACAGACAGTTCCATGGATTTATCAATACACAGCACAATTAGGCTACTGATATTTCAGAGCTGTGGTCAGGGCCATAGATTCTAATTTGCACAAACCGCAGTCACATAAAGGATCAATGAGTCAGACTAGACTAACTTATTCAGCATAACAACTCTTCTGCCCCTGCATGCTCTCCACTACTAGGGGGTGTAGAGTGGGAGAGACAGGTGGATGATTTCGGTCATTTCCTTAACAAGGGTGGTGGCATCCCCCTCAAACTGCCTACTGCATGTTTTTTTTTAATGGCTGAGACCATGGGCCTCCACTCAAACAAGACAAGATAAGCTAATATTGCTGTTTTACATAACTTCAAATTATATCAAAGACATAAAAAGGTCTGCCCAAAGGCATTTATTAGTCTGACTGCAAAAAAATATCATAAAAAAAAATATCATCTATGGTTAAAGCGAGTTGTTTCCCCCTGACCCCTCCTCTCCAGACTAGGGGAAGCCTGCAGAAACACAGCAAGAGCGCAAGACTCATGTAACATTGTAACATTAGAATAACAAGCAACAATGAGAGCTATACTGTTGGCTGATCAGCTGTTAACAACGTCAGTAGTCTGTCAGTGTAAAGCTAAGCCTGTTATCCTAAAAACAAAAGCCCACTGCTCTGAAAATACACACTCTGGAGTTGGAGTTCAATGGCTGCCTGCCCTCTGACCGCCAGACTACATTAACATACTGCTCAGTTTAACTAAACGTGTACTACTTCTAAAAGATTATTAATGATTTCTTATGACTTATAAACAGCATGTACTCATTTGGTGAACAGTCTGCATTAACTTCAGTTCTAGTTAACATGAAACAGGCAAACAGAGACAGGAATGGAAAAAGGACAAAGCAGCTGCAGTGTCGTTGCTAGAGTAGTGAGCATTTGAACTTTGCACGTTTCCTTAATCTTGGATAACATACTATGGTCATCTCATATTTCTCTTTTAAGATAGCTGTTGGGTAATATTAGCAAAACAATAGCTAACTAGCTAGCTAATCTCCATAAATAGTTAAGATAGCTAACTTAAGATGTGACTATATATATCTAAGTCACTTAACAGGTCACCCAGCAACCTTTTTTAACCATCTTCAAACTTTGGTTTTCTTTTTGATGTAGATTAGTCTAGTGCATAACATATCTAAGTACAGGTAACAAGAACGGAGAAAGTTGACCGAGGTTCCACCAAGTACCAAGCTTACTCAGCTGTTACTGGAGCACAGAGCAAAAAGGGCTGAGATTTGGGACGGGCCAATTGTACCAAGGCTTTGTTCTCAAACTGTGCCAATGGGAAGAAAAGTAGAGTATTAGAGTTGGCAGGGATCTGCACTCTCTGAGTATCCCTCTAGTCATATATAAAAAATGATACAGTTCAATGTCACGTTTGCTTAAATGCACTAAAAACATGTAATATAAAGTAATACCAGACATCTATTTTGAGGAAAACACTCAGAGAACATCAGAGCAGCAAACCAACCACAGACAGACAACACTACTGTGTTTCTGAGAATTAAACGGAACAAACACTCAATGAGAAGGACAAGTACTCAGGAGTAGATTTTTTATAGAAAAAATGCTGTTTATTATTAAATAAATAAATACTGCACTTTTTTTTTTACACAATAAGTTATTTAGGACATTTTCTACCAAGGTGATAATGGCTCTGAAGAGATCCTTAGAGGATCTCTGGTACTGTTTTTTTTTTTTTTAAATGTCATTCTCCTTCTCCACCCTCCCCTCCATCTCCATCCTCACATCACCCCTCTGGTCCTCAGCTCATTATGCTGAGTCCATCTGTCCATAAAGAGAACAAATCACAGTTTTAAAAGTTAGTGTGATATTACATCCCTCCCACTCACTCACACACACACACACACATACACACACACACACACACACACACACACACACACACACACACAAACAGCCAAACTCTGTCGCATCCATACACATTATCACATCATTTCTCTGCTGAGATGGCTATGACATACACTGTACATCATTTACATTATTCCACAGTCTAGCTCTGCTTACATTCAGAGCATCAGTCGATGGATTGTCTCTGTAAAACAGAATCAACTATTCAGTAGACGTTTAAGCTGGTGCCAGCCCAGCGTTTGTCTTTACTTCCCAAACATCCCTCTTCCCCCCCTAAACATCTGGGGTTCACATTCGTACCAACATACTCCCTCCAACAAGCTTAGTCTTTTCTCTTCACCAACAATCAACATACAAATAATCAGCCCTTTTCCACCCAGTCATTGTGCTACATTTCATTTCCTCATCCAGAGTCTGTCTGTATTGTTTTTTTCCACCCGCACCTCTGCTGAGTCACGAAGGTGCGACGGTGTTGGAATGTTAATTCACTTTTCACAGTCCGTCCTCAAGCTCATCCTTCTTGCACAGATCCTTTTCCGATCCTGGTTCCACTGCAGCACTGCAGCAGCACAATAGGTTTAACTCTTTGTCCAAACTACGTGAGTCTAGGTTTAGCTGCATCTCTGCAGAAGCATGTTGAGGGAGTACACCATGCGTTCACGTAGGTCGCTGGGGCAGCCGGACGTCAGTAGGGAGCTCAGTTTGAAGGTTTTAGAGACGCGGTCCTCGTTGATGTATGTCAACATGTACTCATCCCTCTGGCAGCACAGGATGATCTTGGTGTGGTCGTGGTAGAAGTTGATCTGTGGAGAGTCAAAAAAAAGTTTAATTATTAGTTTATTCTCTATCAATTTATAGCAAAAGCAATTCCAAGTTGTCTTTTCTTATTTGATTTTTGGTCAAATCCTCATCCTCTGCTGATCTGGACAATGTGTACAGGGTTAGGTAGTAATCAGATATAACTATAATCTGCCCAGATTACATCTGAAAAATTTGTAATTATAGTTATATTGTCAAGGATTACTTGATTACATATTTAAAATATGGCTATTCTAAATTTATGTAACTTCTTACATGAGAACCAATACTATATTAACTCATAAAAATGATGTCTGACATACAAGGTTGTTGTTAACCAACTGTGATGTAATTTGTATTTCGTAACTGACCACATTTCAAAGGGCCCAGCCCTGGTTATACTTTGCACCTAAACAGGGCTCCTTTGAGCATGCCCAGCAACGGCTGTGTTTCCTTTGACAGTGAGCCTGTTTACCTGGAAAGTGCCGTCGTTAAAGAGCATCATGAGGGCGCGGTCGGACTTGAGCCACTGCAGCAGGTAGAGTCTGGGCATGTGCGCATCTGTCATACTACCCAGGTCCCCGCCCTGAGAAAGCAAAAGAGCAAGACATGAGGATTAGACAGGCTGCAACACGACGGATACCATTTCTAATGCTTCAGGGGGTGGAGTGCCACATAAAAGCATGAGAGATATACATTACAGAAATAAAGGAGTGGGGGAAAGAGATATTCACTTACATCCATGAGGTTCTCCTCCATGTAGTGGGAAAAGTACTTGAGCACCGTCACCTGGCCAACGAAGTGTTCAGGAACCTCGCAAGTAGGGAAGACGGAGCGCTGGCCCAACTCTGCATAGTAATGAATGGTCCTGAAGAGATGGAGAGAAGGACATAAAGTATTATATAACCACTCCGATAAACACTTTCACTAAAAAATCTGTTGGTATTCTTGACTGAAAATATTGCTCTTGCTTGAAAACACTTGTGTTAGTGAGAACATTCATAAGATGTCTAAAAGTTCGTTTTTCACACTTACTGGCAAAGAAAGACTATAATGCACTCAAATTTAACAAGTCAAGTCATCCCTTCACTTTGGTACTTATCTAAAACCACTAACACGTTCTTCAAATTAGCTCTAAGTACTACAGCGTGCTTAAACAAGCCGTCTCCATTGCATGCAGTGACTAATAACTTCAAACTGAAGGTGGAGTGTGTTGTGAAAGCGCAGTATAGTGCGTACTTTCTGTCTGGCAGGAGGCTCATGTGAGTGCCGTTGTTGAAGAGAACTCCCACGGTGTGATCAGACAATTGGTAGCCGAAGCCATACTTGTTGGAGTAGTCCACCCATTTAGTCACCCATTGAAGACTGCAGCTGGTTGAGCCCTGAGGAATGTCGTCCGCTGCAGCGTGAGAACACAGAGGAGGAGGATTAGAACAATTATTACAGTGAAGACTGAAAGAAACGACAACCTTAACTGTGCAACCTCATGCAAACCCTAAGTTTGTTCGAGAGATAGTTTGCATTCTTCGAAGCGGGGTTGTATGAAGTACCTACGGTAGGTTGATCCCCAGTTTGGAGTAGTAAAGAAGGTCACTAGCATGGAAGATAAGTAATGTACTGCTGTGGAAGGGGTAGCAACAAAATGAATTTTAGACACCTCAGAAAAAAGGTTCAAATCCGTTAAGTGTACTTCTCTATTTAGATTTTTTTCACCATTTTTACTTACTGTCCGACAGCTGTTTCTGATGGGAAACCACCGTTATATAAGCAAAATATCATCCTCACCAAACCAATCAAACTCCATTGGCGAAATCTGGTATTTTGCCTTGGCAGCAGCACACAAGCAACTGCCAATCCGTCAGTTTCAGTTAACTCCACTCCAGTGAATTCAAACTATTCTTTTTAAAACACAAAAGTCATGCAATATTACAAATAAGCTGCCAGATTGAGGCAGTGGTAGACTCCTGTGTTCTGCAGGGTAAAAGCCCTGATTTTGCAAATGGAGTTTGGTTGGTTTAAAGAGAGCGGTATTTGGCTTACAATCTGGCAGTTTCTTGTCAGAAAAGGCTGTGCAATGGCAAGGTAAAGTGGTAAAAATATTCTAAATATAACAAAAACTTTTTTAGGTGGCTTTTTTAGTGGCTAAAGTGTTGTTGACATTGTCCACAGCAGTATATTGCTTAGCTTCTGTGTGTGAGTGTAAATCTAAACATGAAACATGAATCTACATTTATTCCTTAGCCCTCTCATTATCATGTCTGTCTCTTCGGACATTTCAAGGTAAAATATAGACAGAGAGTTTCAGTATATTGTGAAACCTCTTAACGTGAGTATTACCTAATCAATAACTACATCATGATTTTACAAACCATTCCAACATGTCAACTCACCTTTTGGCATGCTCTCCAGACAACCCCTCAACACACTCGCGACAGTCTCAGCCACGCTGCCTGTTGTGTTGTCTTCCAGGCCTTTAGAAACACCAACAGGTGGTCAATTAGCTTGACAGCTACAGTACAAGAAATCTGCACTCCTCAAATTCTCCACCATCGATGCACTTATTCAATTTTCCTGCATGTAATTTAAAGTCATATATTAAAAAAAGAGTATTATACAGTATAAAACCTCTTCATGTCTCTCTGTGATCACTGTGTGTGTGTTAAACTTACATTCGCTGCTGCTGCTGCAGCTCCCCAGACTCCCTCTGACGATCAGGCGGATGGTATCTCGCGTCGTCGGAGACTGGCTCTCTGTTGCCGGGGCAACGGGGCTCTCGGCAGATGGCGGAAGTAGACTTCCATTCTGAGGTGGGAAAAGCAGTGACGACAGGGGTTAGAATTTGCGAGTTTAGATCATCTCTTTCTACTATGACTCAGCTGCAGTCACCCACAGATTCAAAGTGGTTGGCTCGAAAGGTTGAAAATAAGTGCTTTTAGTTTGTTCTCAAAGTGCACTCATTAGAAAGTTTAGTGCAGCACCGGAATGACTCACTGGATTCTCCTCAACATGATATCTCGATCTAGCCATTCATTTAATAGCTCTAAGAATACTGTGCCTACAATAGATTTCCTGTTCTGAGTTGAATAAAACGAGTACTTACCTCAGAGATCTTTTTACTCTGTTGTTGGCTGATGACAGTTCTCTCCAGGTCGTGCTGCAGTTTGTAGATCTCCTCTTCCTCTTTGGTTAACTTATCTACCAAAGGCAATGACAACACAAAAAAATGAGAGCGTGACCTTTTCATAGAAGAAATTCTAAAATGGCCACTATGTCATCAGAAATTAAGGATATATGTTTAGCTGAAATACTCTATACTCTGACAATGACACTAGAGCCGCGGTGTCCTTTGAAATTTCTATTCTGGCCTGTAAACTTGTGTTACTGTTTGCCTGTTTCACATTAATCTGAGGTCAAATTAATGCCAAATGTTTGCTGAATGAGTTATCATTTGATTATGAGTCGTAAGAAGTCATTAATAATCTTTTGGAAGGAGCAGATGTTTATAACAGTTAAGCTGAGCAATCTGTTAATGGAGTGTGGCAAGCAGGCAGTGACTGAAGTCAACTCCAGGGTGTGCATGTTCGGATCATTGTGCTTTACAGAATTTTCGACCTATTTAATATATTGCCTGTGACTCCAACTCACTATTTGGACTGCAGTACTCATTTTTGGACATACAATTGATACCTTTAACCTGCAGCTACATAAACTGACATTGGAGAAGTATGGTCTGTGACATGTGCATCAAAAACGAGATCAAATGATGCCCCTCGAAGCTACCATAATTTTACAAAGTGAAAGACAACTTGCTGGGGTGACAAGCTGCTTTTTAAGTGGTGCATGAATGTCTTACGGGCTGATGTAATACTCACTCAGAGTCTCGTAGTATTTGACCTTGTCTCTCTTCCCACCAAAGAGCGCAGCGGCAGCTTTCTTGAAAAAGCTCTTGGCTGGACTGGAGACGTGGAAATCTGGTGCCGAATGGCAACAGCTCGCCGGCAGACGCTCTGGACTGAAGCCCTGCAGAGAGCGAAAAGTGGGTCAATGTGCGGCTAGTGGGAGGGGGGTCACTGTTATGTGCCTACAGAGTGACATTTAGACTGAGACAGACAGACAGAGAGTGGAACAGACAGATAGACAGAGGCGATAAAGGTGTCCAACCTGTGTGAAGAAGTCGTGCCTCAGAATATGGTCAAGGTCGGGTCTGTCCTCTGGGATTTTGGCGAGCAGGCTGGCGATTAACTGTTTAGCCTGTGGCGACAGGGAGGAGGGAAGGGAGTACCGTGCTTCTCTGATACACCTGTACGTCTCCTTCAGGTTGGTGGTTTCAAACGGTGGCCGGCCCAACAGCATGGTGTACCTGGAGCAGGACAGACGGATTTCCATCAATAACAATGCACCTTATCAGACAAGTGATTGTAGTGTAGCTGCAACAACTGGTCAATTAATCTGTTAGCTGTCAACTATTTGATGAACCACCAACCATTTTAATAATCAATTAAGCGTTTTGAGTAATTTTTTAAGAAAGAAATGTCAAAATTCTCAGGTTTCCATGTCTGAAATGTGATTATTTTCTGGTTTCTTTACTCCTCTATAACAGTAAACAAAATATCTTTGGGTTGTAGATGAGACATTTAAGGACTTTATCTTGCACTTTGGGAAACACTGATCAACATTTGGCATTACTTTCTGACTTTTTTTGGAGTGAACATCTAATCGATTAATTGAAGCAGTGATCGATAGAATAATTAGATTGTAGATTCCATGATGCCAA
The DNA here is from genome assembly GCF_056507025.1 of Lutjanus erythropterus. Classification (NCBI taxonomy): domain Eukaryota; kingdom Metazoa; phylum Chordata; class Actinopteri; order Lutjaniformes; family Lutjanidae; genus Lutjanus; species Lutjanus erythropterus. Next base: position 23,750,710 of record NC_139326.1, on the reverse strand, counting down.
TGTGACTACGCTGACTATGTGTAATTAAATAATAAGTAATATTAATTACTAAACCTTTTAACTGCCTAATGGTTTATTAGTTTGTCTACTCACATTACACAGCCCAGGGCCCAGATGTCTGATTCACAGCCGTGGCCTTGCTTGTTGAGCACCTCGGGGGACAGGTAGTTGGGAGTTCCACAGATCGTCTTCCTCCTGTTTCCTGCTGGCTCCAGCTTGGCAGCCAGACCAAAGTCCCCGACCTTCAGCTCCATCGACTCACTCACAAAGAAGTTACCTGCGGGGAAGAAGAAAGGGGAATGAGATGATGAGCAATTGATATTCAAGCCAGGATCAAAGGCTAAATACTGCCCGGGTACACTGATTAAAGACGTAGGGTGGTAAAGAATGCATCTTTACAACTGTGCAGAAAGTGTCTCACTACTGCATAAAGATTCCTTACCAAGTTTCAGGTCTCTGTGGAGGATCTCTTGTTCATGCAGGTACCTCAATCCAGAGACAATCTGTCTAAGATAATACCGAACCTCTGGCTCTGTAAGCACTTTGCGAGCCTTCAGGATGTGGGCTAAGGACTGCAAAGAGACAAAACACAGAGGAGAATTATTACAGAGTGAAACTATTCCATAGAAAAACATAATTTCCACTGTGAAGAAAAACATTATCACACTTCATGATTTACTTGTATCTCATAAAGCTGTACATTTCTTTTATCATACGATTATTCACAACATTAGAGTTCTTTCTTAGTGGCGGCAGACTCTTGAGTACTGCCTGTGCTGTCTCATTGACTTTAGGTGCAATGCAGGTGTTACCCAAATTTCAAACACAGCAGAGGCACCGGATAAGAAGAAGAGGTGAGAGACTGGTAGAGAGCTGCAACGATTAATCGATGATTAAAGTAGCTGCCAACTATTCTGACTAATTAATTCATTAAACTAAAACAAATTAATTGGTTTAGTATTTTTAGGAGGAAAAAGTTAACAAAAACTGCACATTTGATGACCTCATCTTGGTCTTTGATTAACATTTTTCACCCTTTTCTAACATTAAACAGCCCAAACAGTTAATCAGTAAATCAACAGAGTAATCAACAATGACTGTTAGTTGCAGTCCTACATTGGCATGTGGCAAACAACACTTACTTTTCTGCTGCAGTATTCCAACAGGATGTAAATGTTCTCCTTGTCCTCAAAATGGTGATAAAAGTGCACAATGTGTTTGTGGTGCAGTAATCTGTGCAGCTCGATCTCTCTGTCAATCTAGAGGCAAAATGAAGAAGAGACACATTGGTCAGTTACTGGGGGTGATTTAGTGGTAAGTGTCGTCCAGTGTTAACAGTGCGCACAGGCGCCGGAGCTGCGCGCTTACCTTCTCCCGCTGGTGAGGTTTGGAGACGCGCGCATGTGGGATGATTTTGGCTGCATAAACTTTGCTGGTCGAGAGGTCGGTCATCTCATAACATTTAGCAAACCCTCCCTGGAAACAGGAAAAAAAATGTTAACTATGCTTTCTTCAAGTGAGGTGGTAAATCCCCCAAAAAAGTCGAGAACAGATTCGGTACCTTTCCCAAAACTTTGCCGCGGCAGTAGCACTTCCCGGTGGCCGGATCGGTGATGATCCTGGCCATCTCCGAGGGCCCGCTGCGCTCATCCATCCTCTTTCTGCGAGGCTCGCAGGACCTCTGCGTCGCTTCACACATGCTGCTGCTGTTGGTCTGCTGTATCGGCCCGCTGTTTCTCCGTACTTCCATCAGAAGAGGTTCACAGTCCCGCACTCAGAATGCAGCCCGGAGAGTCCGTCTCTGACGCTTTATAGTCTGGCACCCACCCCACCCCTGTCTGCCGCCCTCTCTCTGACGTCACGGTGTGAAATGAGAGCATGAGGTGCCTCATATCGATCACCCTGCATGTACACTGGTGCTGCTGACGGCACAGACATGAAATCAAAGCAGATGAAACAGCGTGTAATTCTGTTATCTAAAAATTCATATTTTTTTGTGTGTAAGCAGCCGTCATCCAGAACAATAACGAAGCCTGACATGTTCTGTAGACTGTAGTTCACCTGTTCTGTTCATTAAATCCTAGCAGGTGGATGGACCTTTAATATTTTGGTGCAAAATATAATTCAAGGTGTTGGAGGTCTGATACACTTGGTCGATATTTAATTAATATCCACTCTGCAGAGGGTAAACATGATCTGTATTCCGTTCAGGTTCACCTCCTGTGTTTTAGCACCAGATTCAGTTTGGAGCAATAGCGCCCTCGGGTGGACATTCTGGGTACTAACCGTATACTGTACTGCAATTACACACAGACATGTTCTCACATGTCTTCAGGTGTTTATTAGTGGTGGGTAGGGCTGAACGAGATGGTTAAATCATAACTTCCGCCTCGCAGTCAAGTTGCAATTTACATACAGTTCTGTCCAAACTTGTGTAGTGAATACTATGAAGGAATTTGATAAGAAAAAAAAAAATGTTTTGGCTAAATGGAAGTTATTGATATTGACATGTCTGATTCAAAATTTCGAGTAAGAAACATGCTGCTTTCATTTAGAGACAATTTTTACAGCGAAGTACAAAAGACTGTGAGAGCTGATGATATTACAGTGAAGTTGACCTTTGACCTTTTGGATCTAGAATATCATAACATAATAATTTTGCCCTATTTGTGTGAAGTTTCATCATAATTAGCATATACATTTGGGCCAAAATCATGTTTTGTGAGTTCATAGTGACCTATGACCTTCAAATTCTATTGCGTTCATCTTTGAGTCCAAGTGGATGTTTCTACTAAGTTTGAAGGAACTCTGTCCAGGCGTTCCTGAGACACATCCACGAGACATGAGGTCTGAGTGACTTCTGACCACCAAATCCTAATTGGTTCATCCTTAAGTCAAAGTTGATGCTTCTGAAAAATCTGAAGTATTTCCGTCAAGGCATTCTTGAGATATCACATTCACAAGAACAGGACGGGTGGACAGACAACCCAAAACATATTTCCCCCTGGCCATGGCAGTGTGGAGGCATGAAAGACATACTGCAATTATTTTGACAGATATTGTGATGTGATTCAAGATGACTGAGAACGATATTTTAAAATAACAATTTTCCAGCACATTTTAATGAAATCTGTTTTTTAAGTTTTACTAACAAAAAGACAGGCATATGAAGAGTTATAATTATAGTCATGGTTCTCAGATGAGAGAGCCTACTTCTGTACCCAGTTACATATTCTATATGACCCTCAACATACATATAATTATTAGACCTCCTGTGTGACGGTGCACAACATAACGTCTATGTGGCTGTGGGAGACCAAACAAAAGAGTTCAAATGCATTCTGGGATGGGCTTGAGCTGGAGACAGGCATTCACTTTTTGATTAAACACAAGTAAACACAAAACACAGATATAATTACAACCCCGCAAAAGGAAAATGGGACAAAACTCTTGAATAACATAACAACATTGACCTTGAAATCCCTCCTATACCATGCTGCAGAACCATGCTACCATGCTGACTGTTCCTGTGGAAGTAAAATTACAGCTACAGCCAGTGCTAGATTCTCGATAAGAGTGCTGTGCACAATGGTATTTACAACAAGACTGAAGATTTGCAAGATGGCAAAGGTTCAGTCTGTCCCGGGAGTGAAAAGACTGGACAAATACTGCAGAGGCTAAGATGTCAAAACCATCCTGACATCTTGCTTAGTCACAGTCCACAATGTTAAAAGACAGCTTTAAAAAGATCAGGCATCATCATCAGTGCTAACAACTGACAGACATCACCAATTTATTTACCCATTTATTATTATTTTTATTTATTTTATGAGTACTTGCAAAGAACATGTTTTCTTGTATGATATTCTTTTACATATCACATTTTTCATTTCTGGTCTAAGAAAACAGAAAAGTGTCTGGAGGGTTTAGTGCAATAGAGAACGACAGTGCTGAAAAACAAAATAACCTCGAGACTGAGGCTACATTTCAAATCATATACTTTTTCTTTTTAATTCAAATTTCACACTATAAACTGCAACCAATGTATGCAAGAAGGTCAAAGTTCAAGACGCAATGTTATGTGATGTAGTACGTACCAGTTGTATGCCTACTGCAACAGCAGCTATTTTGTAAGGGCACCTGCAGTACATACTGTACTAAAAGTATGCATCAAGTGACTTATTACACTGCAGTGGTCGGTACTTTTTTCAGGTGTGATCGCACACTGGAAATGTCATAAGCAAAAGTCTCATCAAGACCTGAACCGACAGATGATTGCTGTGGCCAGTTGGGGAAAGGGAAACGACAAGCGACGACAAGGGCATCATCAGGCAGCTCTTTCAAGAGCTTCTCACCCAGCACTTCCATCTGTAAACCAATCAGAAGAGGCCAAATCAGTCACTTTACATGCTATGTACGTTATATGACTTACACAGCATTAGATGTGCAGCAAGATAAAGTAATACTGACCACTCCTGGAGCGAGGAAAGCTGTCACATTGTTGTATGTAGATAAATCAGTCTATGAAAAAAGAAAGATGCAAACATGGCCTTATAGCAACTTTGATCAAAGGGTAACTTCAGTACTTTTCAACCTGGACCCTATTTTCTCACATCTTGTGTCTAAGTTCAAAGAATGTTTTCTGAAATCGGTCCAGCGGTGAGCGAGACCGCTGCAGCTGTGAAACAGGCTGCAATATAAAACAAATGGGCAATTGTGAAACATCAAAGTACGTCCACTCAAAGTGCTTCTTTGGCCACTGACAGGCTCAGACTGTTATTATAAAAGTGTCTGACGCATTGACGTATACTGCATGGAGATGGACAACATGAGAGCTCTCAGACAGTGAAGTCACAACATCTCCATTGCCCCCTGGTGGATGGCTGCAGTATAAGTCATACAGTAAGCTGCTTGCGTTCAGCTAGCTGTATGTGTGGGAGCTCGAATGTGCTGGTCCAACTCTGATCATTGTTGCGCAGACTGGCACCAAATGCGGTCATCAGCTCAAGATGGTAGGAAAATATGTATCTGGGATATTTGGGCTTGTTTTTTTGTTCCAGTGGGATGAAGTGGAGACACAGCATCCAGTTTTATTATTGTAAAACACAGTTCATTCAAATTAGACAAAAAAACAATATTAAACTCATCAACGCCATCTTGGTTCATTTTTTCACTGTTCCAACAATCACCAACTCTGGTTTGGTTAAAATAACTCCTTAACTAACTGCATAATGTGTTTCTATGTCCGTTTCTGTAAATGGTGTCAGTGGCTTTGGTGAGGGAAATCTGCTGTTTGTGGTTAAAAACTCTTCAGCAAAAAGTCTATCTCTGTAAGAACTGTTTTCATAATGTTGTCAGACACTTACAATAACAAGTGGAGCCTGTCAGTAGCAAGACAAGCACTTGTAGTGGGCGTACTTTGATGGTTTGAGTTTGTCATACCACAGAAACAAGTGTTATTAACCATACTGCCAAATTTGAATGCTAAAAAAAATTGCTAAGTATATAAAATTAGGTCCCAAAATCATGGAAAAAATGAGCAGTTTTCTCTGCTCTGAAACACTGAGGGCGTGTCCGCTCTGTTGTCTCAGTGTCAAACATCACAGCCTGGAAACACCTCCATCCAGTAGTTTCATTGGACAAGTCCAGACATGTCTCTGCCACCAGAGCCAGAGAACTCTATGTTTTTTTCTTCTGTGTCAGGTTGTTGGAACTGAAACGAGCTGAAGTGAACTGCTGGGCTGATTTGGACTGAGAGAGTCACTAAGCTATGTAACTGACTGATGGGGAAGGGGAGGGGAGGGGAAACAGTGTTGTTTGTGTGGCTTATATAGTGTTGAGGGACTGTGGCTCTGGCATGTTGCTGAGCCATGTTTCAGGTTCACCCAAAAAATACTGAACACTGACATGGTGAACAACAGTTTACCGGAGTGACTCTACAATTCAGTACTACAAAGTTTTCAGTGTTTTCACATGTTTTCAGCAACTATCTTCTAACATGTATAATGTGTCGAAGAAAAACTCTGGACAGATTTGATGGCTGCAGTGCTCTCCCTCATTACTGAAACAATTTCAAAAATTGTCTCCCTTAGTCACTAATGCACAAAGCATAAGAAAATATGCTCCATATTGAAAAGTACAAAAGAAAAGGAAACAAATTCTTTTTGTTAGGTCTCACCTTCCAGAAGTCTTTATTGACAAAGGTCGCCTGACTGGAGGGCACTCCATTCCAGCGGGCCTTGTTCCTGGCATAGGTCAGTAAAATGGAGTTTATCTCAAAGCCTGTGCACTGGAAACCAGCAGCCGAGGCCGCAAACACCTGTGAAAAATTACATCTGACGTGAAATGAGGCTACAGTGCCCTAAACTCAGGTATATACAACCCACTCAGATTTAAACTCCATCAGGAATTTAAATCATGACCATCAACGCCCACTTAAAGATCTGCAATGTGGTTTTTGGCCATGCATGAATATATTTTTTCTGACATAATTGCAGCCTACTTACCACTCTTCCATCTCCAGATCCAAGATCTGCTAAGCGACCTCTTCGGCCCTCAAGCAGTTTCATAATGTTCAGTGTCTGGTCTTTACTGGAGGGCAAATAAGGGACCTAGGCCACAGTGCAAACATACAGTGGGTCAATACACATGACAGGTACAGCAGTGCAGTAATTACTGTTATTATTAAAAGACTTCCTTGCTATCAAGTTGGTAAATTAGAGCTCTTTAACCTGTCTTTCACAGCCTCCTATTGCAAATAAGTCATTATTAAGTTCTACTGAAAGGGAGAATTACAGCCTAAAATAAATTTGCAGTTAGTCTAATTTGCATGGCACTCAAACCAAACACTACAGAAAAAGATTTCTTCTTTCTCATGTGAAAACATCTCTGGATATGCTTCATATTAAATTTACTTTTGCTCACAGCTGTCAAGTCTTCTGACTAACTATAACCTTGAATCTGATCTTCTACTCACTGTCAGTGGAGCCTTTTCCACAGTATCTGTCTGAATGATAAATTCAGCAGGTCTCTTTCTCTCTTGTCTCTAACTGATTTAAACTGGGTTTAATCTGTGATCATGTACGATTCCACTTCTCTAAATAACACATTTTATGTGCGATGTGGCTTACACAGCATCATGTCATCAATCCAGAAAACACAGGTCAGAGGTATATAAATCATAAGCGCAAAAGCAATTGCATTTTGATCACATTTAAAAAGTGTCAGCATTAGCTTTAAAGCTCCTGCTTTTTGCTTTAAGATGTCAGAACAAATTTGCTTTCTTTATGAAACAACAAATGTCTTCATAGTTACCTAACCTCTGACAATCTGATCCTGCTCATCATGTTTTCTTGTTCATCTTGTACTGACAGTGAAGACAAATAGCGTATGCTCCATTATGTTATAAAAATGGATCTCTGCACGAAATGCTCTTCAGATTAACAGACTGTAGAAGGAGGGCCTTGTAGCCATAAAACATAATCACGGTTATAGACTTACCATTTTCTTCTTTTCCCACATTTCTTGCTAGCACGGAGCACTATGCTCCAAAATAAGCAAATTATTGTTAATGTGCAAGTTATATTGTGGCTTGGCTTCTCTTCTTTGATTTCACACAAACATGCATGCAGTATTTTATACTTGAAAGGGAAGAAAGAAGGCAAAGCAAGCAGGTAAAAACAGAGAGAGAAATTTTTTTCAAGCACCTTGAGGCTCATGGGGATTTTTCGGAACCCAGGCATAACAAACATGCTCCATAGTCCATACACGCCTGTGAGCAGAGCTCCTATGCAGGCCGACAGGACAGGATGGGGTTTGCTGGTAGAAAGGACCCTGCTGTGGTCTTGCAGAATCACCTCAATAGCATCCTCCATTGCAAACTGTCACCAATATAGCTAAAATACATCAAATGAGAAGAGATCTTACTGCAGCATGTAAGAAATGTCATTATTCTCTCAGGTTATATCTGAAGAATTCTCTAGCCCAACTAATACTGCATTATTAAGGTCAAGACTGATACTGATGTCTGACATTTGATTATAGAAAAAAATATAACACTATAGCTGCAAACACACAGAAATACATAACCCTTTTTGAAAAGGACCGATGGCAGAAACGGTCAACCAATTAGAGTTGAGTAGGTCAGATTCAGAATGAGGCCGTAAACAACCTGCATATCTTACAAGCAGTCCAGCTACCTAACTACATTCATGAAAAATAATGACAAAAAAATGTCACAAGCATGGATTGGAGATTGTAAAAACTGTATTATTTGTTTTAAGTTGACTGACACTGCATATTCTTTACCCAAGACTTAGGATAACCCCGAGTTGTTGAGAGTTGACCCTGAGAAAAGTTAGAGAAGGGCTGTGTATTGTATGATACATATCACAATACAGGAGTTACACTTTCATGCATTGATACTGTAAGAAAGACGATATACTGCTTTGTTAAATCTAATTTTAGGGAAACTGGATTTAGTCTAGGAGATTTAGGAAAACTTTATGGTGCAGAAAATTCAGAAATCTAAGTCTGGGTATCTGAGTTAAAATATTTTTACTTTTTTATGCAATCAGAACAGTGAAGACAGATAACACTGTGATCTAGTGGTTGTGTTTAAACACAACACAAATGAATCCCTACCACAAATCTTTGCATGTATTGCAATATCATTTTACAGTGTTTTGAGAATCCATACAGTACCACAATACCTAGTATCATGATATTCAAGTGTATTCTTACATCCCTATGTCAGAGACATGTTAACCCAGGGTTAACCTAAGCACAGGGCTATACGATTAACAATGTAGTTCTACTAGCTCTGGGTTAAACTTGTGTTTAAATCCTAGAATGGATTTATGTATGAGCCTTTAGCCCCTTTCACACTGCCACCTTTAGCCCCATGTTTAGTCAACTTTCTGAGCATTACTTTGCAATTCAAGGGCAAGCTCTAGGCTAAAGTCAGGGTTAGCCCACTTGGAATATGTCGGTATAGTGGCAATGTGAAAACTTTCTTAGCCTGGGTCAACGAAAGCTTTCACATTGCTCCTATCCCCTAAGCTTTTCACACTATACATTTGTAGACCGTTGACCCTTAGATAAATTAGCCAGTTTCACACACACATTCTTAACTCAGGATAAACCTTTTAACCTTGAATTTAGTCAGTTTTCACGGGATAAACTCCAGGTTAACTATACTTTGCAGTAAGGTTAACCCACTTCAGAATGGGCCAGGATTGTGCCAGTGTCATCCACACCAAGGACTATAACTATAAAATAAAATATACGATTTTGAAAAACATATCTTATTGTGCTTATTTTCAGTTTTACATCATTTGAAAAAGATGTTAAAATGACTGGCGTGATTGTTTTGCAGCAATCTATGCCAAATAAAGATGTTTTATAAGTCTGTAGAATCTAATTTGTAGGACAGGATATCTCTGCCTCATAACATTCATTCATTTACATGTCTTTTGACACACATTTTGCCTGTAACAAATATTGCATCTCCTGTGATTTGAAAATTGCAGAAAGCCATATTGCAGTTTAGATAAAATTTCGACTAATTGTGCAGCCCTAATTTTAGCACTTTATTTTTTTTAGTTACAGTTATAGTTCTTGATGTGGACGGCCTTTTGGCCTGGGGTTAAGAAGCTGTAGTCTGCTTTTAACCCCGAGCTTAACTGAAAAGCCTGTTACAGATAAAAATAAAAAAAAAACCTTAAATCTACACATTTCTTTAATCAATGAGAAAACTGCTCCTTGCAAATGCTACTTCAACTTCTCTGAAATGATGCAGACACAACACTCACTTGCAATAATTGGTTAGGGATAAACAACATAAAAATAACTCTCCCACAACAAGACTGCTAATGAAAGCACAATGTCAGGCTGAGTGACTGAAGCGAAACAAAATAGCAATTGAGTCTGATTATCGGGTTAGGCATTTTACAGTGTATACATACACTTCTGTATATCTGTACTGCAGTCTCTTGTTACTTATTGACCAACATATAAGCTGAAACAGATATTGGCAATTATACCTGGCCAACCAATTAATCTGCCCTGCTCTTCACTGTTTCATGGACAAACAAGATTGACTGTGGTGTTTTGTCAAGCAGCCAGCCAACATCTGTATTTTTTCTCATGCTTTCATTAAATCAATAATAATAATTATTATTGTAGGTCTGTAAAATTTCATTTTGAAACACCATAATCTGTATACATTTGATGCTAAAAATGAATTTGTAAAAACATTTGTCATGTGGATATCTCAAGCTGCTGATTTTTTTTTTATTTGGCAAACTGCGGGTTGCTCAGGATAAAAATAGCCACCCTCCCTTTGGAAACAGATGTAGGTCACTTCAGTATCAAAGGGCCAGTAGGCCTATGTAGCTGCAGTCGTTTGATTTGTGCCGATATTGCTTTGTTAATCATTGACCACATGGCAGCTTTTGAGATCTGCCTGTAATATCACCAGAGCAGCTTTTCCAACAGCAGGTGGTGCCACAGTGACCTTTTACCGTGCAGAAACCTCTAGAAAAGTTGTTTACCTCTTGAATCGTGGACTGAAACTATCTGAAACGACGGCTCTGTGTAATAAACGACCGAAAGATTTTGCTGTCAGTGTCGGACAGAGGAGTTCCTCCACTATAAATCTGTCCAAAGCAGCATTCAAACTACAGATGTTTCGGATTCTGGGTAAAAATCGGTACAAAATATTTAAAAGTAAAGGAACAAATTAACATTTAACGTACTTAGGCGAAAGATACACTCACATGTAGGGGTCGCGCTTTGGTAAACTTGTTGAGTTGTAACACGAAATCTACGCTCGTTTGTGGAGACAGACATGTTTGTGCAGCCTACCTGACCCGCCCCCTCGTCGCTGCGCGCTGCGCTCAGCTGCCTGCTCACACACACACATCCTCCAGTCAAAGAGCGCTCAGTCAGCAACATATCCCGCCCTATAAAATCATACACGCCCTATCAAATGTCTGCTAACTAACTGGCTGATGGAAGACGCCTGACAGGCTTGTGTCCAAGATGTGGTCCACTCTTATATAATGTCTGTTGTGTCTGGAGCTGTGGTTAACGCTTGGTGGACTGTTTATAAGCGGCTTCAGGTGTGAGATGAGTAATAGGAGATAGTTAAGGCTGATTGTATAGATACTCACAGGAAAATGCTCGGAATAATTACTGATATGAGCCTACTGGTCCTCACTTTATCACATCCTACTCGCATTTGCACCTCTCAGATTAATTATGCAGGTTTTAATCCGCCTAAAAGAGGGCCGGTGTGATTACAATTGCAAAGATGCCCATTTTCCCTTCCGCCGCGGTCTCATCCCGCATTGGCTCCCGTTGAAAGGCCCATAATAATAATATTCATCAGCTCTCACTCAGGCCTCTCTTATTTGCTCAGCCGCTTGTTCTGTGAAGCGGAGCTGCTGCTGGCTGCAGGGGCGGGCAGCGAGACCAGCCGAGAGTGACGCAAAACCAGAGGCCATTATATTTGCTTCCTGAAAAAAAAAAAAAAAAAGATTATGCTGGTCAACTGGGAGTTTATTATAGCTACTGGAGTGAGTGCTAAAACACACAGATATTATTACTGAGGCCAAAAATGGACTTGTATGGGAAGGTAAGCTGCATGATTTTATTATAAGGCTAGGAATAGCACAGTTATACGGCCATGACGTGAGGGACTGTTCAAAGGTTTCCAGTTTAATTGTGATGTTGGTCTTGCTCTGACATGATGGGGAGCGATAGATGCCTGCTTCTTGTTAAGAAATCGGGCTACAAAGGTTTTTCCTGCGCTTCCTCAGTAAATCATACAGCTGTTAACAGATGTGATGCGCTGCATGCTGAGTAATGTAGTCGAATCTTTACTTTTGATGTCGTGGTCGTGTCATGAAGGGAACCCTAGACCCACGAAAAATCTCGCGAGAGTGATAATTAAAAGGCAAGATGAGATAAGCTTGATCCCACACCGAGGAAAAAAAAAAATAAGAATAAATCTATAAAATATGACATAAATACAATATAAAATTTCAAATTTATGTTAAAATATGTCACATTGTGCTGGATAAAACATCTTGACATAAAAATACAAAATAATTAGGTTTAATAAAATTTTAGAACCACTTATGGATCCAATGTTGTTCGTGTCCCACAACTGTAGTCTCAATATTGTGATACGTAAATAACTAGTTAATGCAATTACAGTATGGCCTTATTTCAAATGAAATAGTTTCATATTACCTTGCACCATATCACAATTCTTTTTTCCCTGTAGGTGTGCAAGATAATTGCACATATGTTGTAATACACACGGTGTGTAGCATTACAGGCTACTATAAGAAAATTTAAACAATATTACCTTTTAAAATGTTTAATTGCACAGAGTTACTCAAACCATGATCCTTCCCTAACCCTAACCAAATGTTTTCTGTCCTTAAAACTGACCAGATTTGAACCACTGCGGTGTCACATTATAAAACAATGTGCACAATTAAGAAACAACGCGAGAGTTCCACAAATCAAGGGTTCCCTTCTATACACATCCTAACACTGTCCCCCGTCTCTGCGTTGATACCTTGCAAAAACTACAAGCCCCATCTTCTTGACCCCCGCCCCCCCTCGCATGACGTCAGATACACGCACGAAACGCACTTTCCCTTCGCTCGTGCTCATCTCACGCGAGCCAGCAGCCTCGTCAGCTCAGGGGCGCGTGCCACAGAGGAAGCGGAGGGACAGCTCCCAGGTGCTGAAACTGAGACAGAGACACAGAGAGGGGGAAGAAAACCATATAAAACACCGTGTTCTGCAGAACAGGGGCAGATACAGATAGAGCCGAGGCCTTCAACACAGGTTTGTTCACATAATGTCCTCCACGCGTTTTGGTAGTTTCATTTATTCATATTTATATATGGAAGAATTTCACGATATAGATAAAAATGACCTCCTGCCCAGAATTGCTTGTCTAACATTAGCTGGCATGCAGTTCCCTGCTCAGCTACATCGAGTCATGTTATATTAGATCGACTGCTTTTATCTCGGTGTGTGTAAATGCCAGCATTGCACTGATATTTTGAAAGCGATGTCCTTGCATCCTGGCAAATTCTGCCTCAGTGGTGTTTTTTTTTTTTTTTCCATCATACACGGAAGCGAACAGAAGCCCGGTGCAGGATATGCAGGATGGAGCTCCGGCATCTTTTATAAGGAGAGCTGGGCTGCCCATGTTTGGTGTATAAGCGCAGTGGCTTTGTCAAAACATTCACCTTGGAGCAAAGATGACTGTGCTCATGTCATCCTGCTTGTAGTACAAGTGTCCTCTTAGGTCGGTGACTGCTGACAGCTGTAGGTGCGTTGAAAGGTGAAAGATTTCTTTTATGTCTTTTATACAACAGTACGCTGTAGCATGTTTAATAGGAGAGGAGATTTAATGTCTAGTGAAATGTATTTTTAGTAGGAAAGCTTTTCAAATTAAAGAAAAACATCACACACTCCTGTTAATAGTAACATTCAAGTTTGACATGTTCTGTTGCAATATAATATTACTGTATGTTAGTTTACTTTTTTCTTATCTTACTTTTATTGTCATTCTATTAGGCAGTGTTTTTTGCATCAACTCCAAATACACTCTATATTTATTATCCTATTGTTTTAATTCTTATGTTACTGTAATTTTTGAGCCACCCATTATGTTAGGGCTGCACAATTTATCGCAATATTATTGAAATTGCAATATGGCCAAGCGCAAGAGCCAAATCACAGAACCCAGCAAATTTTCAATAAAGGAAAAATGTGAGGCAAAAGACCTCTGCAGAGAGGTCCTGGCCTGCAAATCTTACTCTCCAGATGTAAGAAAACTTGTTTGTTTGGTACAGACCTCAACAAATATCACACTATCACAAATTAATATATTTTCTTTTTTAGTGAAAATGAAAATTGTGATGCAAAAATGGTCGTTCCCACTAATCACATCACAAATTGCATCACAAGTTCAGTCAAAACAATTGCAATATGACTTTTTTTTACCATGTCATGCAGCCCTATAATATATTATACATTGCATTATATTATTTTATCTCAAATATACTAGTAAATATATTGGTAAATACAAATAGATATAGAATATATCTAAATATACAATAGGCTATCTCTCAATTATTCTGTAACAACAAGAACAATAGATCTGTTAATACTACATCCTGTGACTATGAGGCATATTTCAAAATGCCTGGGACTGTGGGTGAAAATTAGTTCTTATTGATATCTCTGTACAATACATCAGATTTCAAGTACTGAAGTCAATGTTTGTTGTACATAGTCTCTGTCAAATACATACAAATAAATAGATAAATAATAAATAAAATATCATCTTGTAAGTCCTACATCAGTAAGGTTTTTCCAAGCTGTTCAGAAACGCACCAGAAAGATGCCAGGATGTCAAATACTGGCGTTTTGGGTTGGTAAAATGTACCGACATAGCAAAATAATGAGAGAAAATGAGGAAATACAGGGAGAGGGCAGGGTCTCTGCAGAGACAGACAGCACCACACTTGTAGTGGGTCATCAGTGATGTCCATAAATTGCTTTTTACGAAAATGTTGCATATTATGCCTTTAACATCAATAATAACAACCCTTTAGTTTGATTAAATGAATCGTTTTGAAAGCTTAAGAGAAGACAAACTCAGCTCTTTAAAACCCTCATTATCTAATACTCATCAATACAACAGCTTGCTGTGTTGGTCATGCTGGTTTGCCTGACACAGCCTTCTGTCACCTCTGATCTGTGGCTTGTTCAACAAGCTTGTACTCTACGCTGTGTGTGAACAACATCTACTGTAGCTTTTTCTTTGTTTTATTCCCTGGTCTGTGTAACTCAACTAAAATAGCTGAGAATCAACTGGAAAACAAATATGGTTTTACATCTTCTGTGCGTCACAGGTCTGGAAAGCGTCACATTAATTAAAGGTGAAGCTCTTAATGCAATCTTTTCAGTCTCTCTTCTTGTTACCACAGATGGCTGCCACTCAGGATGTGAAAGGGAAGGGAGAAGGAGGGGACCAAAACTTTGACTACATGTTCAAGTTGCTGATCATCGGCAACAGCAGTGTGGGCAAAACATCTTTCCTCTTCCGCTACGCCGATGACGCCTTCACCTCGGCCTTCGTCAGCACAGTCGGCATCGACTTCAAAGTGAAGACTGTGTACAAGAATGACAAGAGGATCAAACTGCAGATCTGGGTATGAAATATTCACATCCATTTAGAAGTAAGCCACAAAATGTTTGATTCCTGACCAAACCAGCAGTGGAATATAGCTATACAAAGATTTATTTCTGTTTATCTTGCACTCCTTGGTTGGTCAACACCAGATAATGATTTACTTATTTGCTTGAAGAGTCTGTTTTTTCTATAATTCCTTCTGATCTAATGACAGTAATTTATAGAGGGCAGGAAACACATTTCTAGACTACAAAGTAGCAACATTTCTTCCATGCCATGCCAGTCATGCACACATTTCCATTTAATTCAATTAAATCAAGAGCACTTGCATACTGAAGCACAGTTAATGTCTGGGAGAAATCAGTATCCTGTTGTTCTCCAAGGTCTCCTGGAGGTCTACCTAAGCACTAAGGGGGAAGGGGGCTCTTTAGAGACGCCCTGCCCCCTTGTTCCTCTTGTTCTACTCGTCTTTGTGTTCCTGCAGAGTGACTCCTGTCTGTATGAGGCTGTCAATCTATGCCCAGAGCCCACTTTCTCCTGACCTCTGCCCATATCTTTCTCTGCTGATCAATACGTTTCAAAGGACCGTGACAGGTTGGGACCTGATTGGCTGTATGCTTTAGCCAAGTCCTGCACACAGGGGATCACCTATGCATTAATTTAATTCTAGTCATGGTTTGGGCTCTTAGGACAGATCATACTTGCTTGGTGTGCTTGGACATGCTCCCATTTTTATTTCCTACATGCTCCCATTTTCATTTCCTGTTACACAATGGCTTTGCACCATGATAAAGCAAAAGTATGAAATGTATATTTTAAGCTAATCATACTCCTTTCACCATGGTGTCATCAAAAGTAATCTTGACAACACTGACAACCATTTTGCTAATATTAGCTATCAGATGTAACTCCTTACTAGCTGATGATTGATGTAGTTAGCTAGTTAGCTCGTGTTTTGCTCTGTAGCAAAAGCTAGCTAGTTAGTGATTTCTGTAGATTAGATTAGTTTATTTAGAGGGGGACAGTGCAAATTAATAAATACACAGGTTATATTTCATCTGTAGTCTCTGGCCCACATGTTAAAAGGCTTCCGAAAATACAGAAAAGCAAAATCAAACAAGAGATGTCATTTGAAACAGGGCATACAATAACAGAAAAGGAGAAAGGTGACTGAGGCTCCAGAAGAGTCAGTTGAGACAAAAAGTGATGTTTTTCACCATTCTAACGTAGCTATTTTACATTTCAATTTCATCATCTCAATTCACTACGAAAAAAATCTGCTCAGGTTTTTGTTCCTTAGTCTGAAAAACACGTGGCACATCAGCTGTGTGCTTAATTAATTGGAGAAAGCTTCAGGAAAGGCTGTATTGTGTCATCTTGTTTCAACACTCTACAATCTAAGTATGGAGACAGATGGAAGTCTCAACATTACTGACGGGAGACTAGTAAGTGTTAGTTTGGCACACAGCAGGGAAGAACGCAGAAACAACACCTTCCGCAGAACGTGTGGGAAACTGAAGAATGTCTGAGGCTGTTTAATTAGGAGTTCATCTGAGCTGTTGAAGCTGAGTTTGTCGTAATACCTCTGAGATAGTGAGGGGACGGATATGTAAAAGTTCCTCTTTTTTGCTCTATTTCTTTCACTTTCTTTCTTGTCAGCCTCTCTCTTTATTTCTTTCTGTGGTACGCCAAGTGCCAACTGTCTTTCAGAGGTTCTGCTCTCTCCTGTCATAATAGTTGTCTTTTGCAGCAATTAGCCTTCCCCAGGCATTTAGTGTTTGCTAATCATACAAAGAGGCAGAGAAGAAGTGCTCCAGCAGGATGTGAAAACTGGATTTGAACAGTCAAACGACTGGCTAATCGGGATAATGTGTTTTCATCATTAGCAAAGACAAGCATATTCAGAGAGAAAAAGGATTGCCCCTGCATCCACATAATTGGTCTGTCTGTTTTAATTGGACACAGGGAAAGCTGAGACTTACTGTACAGTAAATGGCCATTTAAGGTGATGGCTCTTGGCTAATGTCATTGCGGTAGACGTGCCATTAATCTGCTGTGAGATAAACGTGTCAAAATGCATCACGGAGCTGTCCCTGTTGTCGTATTTGACTGAAGTGAATGAAACACCACACCGAGCACTGCCAAGGCAGACCCTCGTGGAAATCTGAAACTCACTTTACTGAATGAAGAAGAGTTAAGTGTCAGCCTCCGCTCGCTGCCTCTCCACTTGAAGGAGTCAGCTTCTTGGATTGATTTCTGGTGAGCTGCAGACTCCAAGCAAAGCTTTTCAAGGAGCTCCAATTCACAGGACTCAGCATTTCTTTTTTTTTTCCCCGTTGTGCTTGGTCTTTTTAACTGAGAACAAGCGAACCGGCTCACTAAAATAGCCTAGAAATGCAAAGGTCATTTTCAAGCTCTCGGATGAGAATCAATAGGATACTGAAATATCTCAGACAAACTCACTAGACTGAGGTTAAAACCACATTCAGAGCATTTGCACACACTATATCATGACTTGTTATGTCCACAATAACTAACAAACAAAAATTCATGAAGTATCGTGTCATCTTTTTTTAGTTTTGAAACATGTTCTTTATTTGGTTATTACTCATGTCCCCATTCACAGCAAAAAATATTTCAGTGTAGGTTGACAGTTTCCTTTACAAGAGATTAAAATATTTACTGGCTCTTACACATCCAAAAAAAAAAAAATCAACATGAAAGTAAGTATAAAAATGACTCAAAACAAATTGAAATATTAGGTAACACTTGAGTTGAGGGGGTGTGCATTATACTGTCATAACCATCTCATAAAACCTGTCATGACCATGCACAATAGAAGTCTCTAAGAATGTTTATGACTATTGTCATGAAGTCTCATTCAGTCTAACTGATCAAATGACACTTAATGACAACAGTCATGAACGTATATTAGGCTCCCTCATACTAATGACAGGTATCATGCACGTCCCTTCAAATATAAACAGTGGTCATATATAAATTCATTTTAAATATTATACATCATTGACTGTCCCAGTGTTCCCTCATTACTTTTCCCTTTTCAAGCATTGTAATTGCTTTCTTTGCAGCTGTTATTAATATTTGCAATAGATGCATCCTTTTTCTATCTGTGAATTACATCCACTTTCATCCTTCTTTATGTAGCTCACAATGTCACTCCACAAAAGATGCTATTTATACAACAAACACTAGCTGCTGACATTAAAAATGCACACATTCACATGCAACTTTGGAGTCATTGTAAACTGACAAAAGGTCCTAGCCGTGGTGTGTGTGTGTACGCTCGGCAGATTGTGAGCTGTGTCTCTGTGGAGTGAAGGTCAGAGCTGTCCTCTGGCTATAACAGGCACACTGTTGCGGCCATGTGCAGACTGATAGAGAGCAAAACCAACGTGGCAAATACAATCCACTGCTGCCTGTCGGGCGTCTGTTTAACAAGAGCCAAGTAGAGCAGCCAGAAGTCCTCCATCATGATTCACAGAAGCCTGCAAACACACTTGTTGTGGGAGGAACAGCAGTGCAGTAAACATACAGTACAAACAGGAGGGACATTGTTTGGATTTACTATTATACAAGTTATCTGGAACAACAAATCTACACAATTGCAGGGAGGTACTTTGTGGAAGAAGCTCAAACAAACAAAACCACTCACATTTCTCTTCCGTCCTCATGGACACACTGTATAAAAGCTTCATCTGTCTGAATTGGGATCCATTAGCATTTTCATGGACATCTCTTAGCAGAGGCTGCAGCGGGAGCTTGTTTCCAGGGCAATCTGTGTGTACAATGTACTACTCCTCGAATGCAGTGTAATCACTGGCCTGCTCTGCCTTTGAGCAATTTGTTCAGCCTTATCATGAACAGCAAGCAGTTTCTCGATGTTTAAATCATTTGATTATTTTTTTTTTTTTTTGCCGTTTTTCTTATAAATGAATGGTATTAGCTGAGCTCTGAACACTGCACTGCCAAGTGTTTAACACAGCTGAGTGATTATTTTATTGAGGAGAGGAAAGAATCAATCACCTCAGCCAAAACTGAATTGCTGTTTTTGGCATTTCATCAATGGACAGCCTAATCACTTCACTGATTAGCATAATGATTGTTTCCACATCATGAACACAACAAGCACACCCATAAGTAAATGCAGATGTTGAATGTATAAATAGCTGCAGATTAATGTCCATGTCTGCTCATTTACCATTATGGATGTGCATATATGTGCAGTGCAGGGTCATATCAATGTTGCAGAGCCTGACAGTGTAAATATCAGTCAGCCAGCAGTCAGCGAAGCTAAATCAAGTTGTCTGTGTGTAGGACACAGCAGGCCAGGAGCGCTACAGGACCATCACTACTGCATACTACCGCGGGGCCATGGGCTTCATCCTAATGTACGATATCACCAACGAGGAGTCCTTTGGTGCTGTGCAGGACTGGTGAGTCTCTCTGAAGTTAATGTTTGTCTGTTTTTGAATATATATTTTTTTTAACTGATGTCATCTCTCATCCTGTTTATTTTTTGAGGATAATATTATATTGTTATGAGAATCTGATCAACATATCAAGACGGCTTCCTGTCTGTCACTATAATGCAATCAGATGATATAATGCACGCCTGATACTATATATGGTTCTTCTTCTTACAAGACAAATCTTTTTTCCATGTATTTTCTTTTATTGAAAATCAGTATTCTACAAATGCCAAATAGAAAGTACAAAACTGTGTTCCAAAATTGTTTCTCCCCTTTTTTGATGTGTTAAAACACAGAAATAAAACAACAACCCAAAGACCCATCCCAAAGGACAAGGAAAATGAGCACATGCAACATGGACACAAAAAGTAAACAAAATAGGGAGGGGCGAACAATTAAAAGGACATTCAACATGCTTAATTCAAGGAATGGATGCAGTGAGAATCAGTTGAGGTCCAGATGGACAGGATTTATTCACATGATGAACTATCATATATGGTGATTTCACTGCTTGTCAGATTACTTTTGTGCATGCTGCCCACTCCAAAGTTGGACTGCTGATCCAGTGAACTGTTAACACCCAGAAAGCTTTTGTTGTCAGCTGTCCAAGTGTTGGCTGTGGTGGTGCACAAGGAAACAACAGCATCACTTCTTTGATTGTTTAATTCTGTGTCCTCTGGAGAGTTTCCTCTCTCCTGTCAAGTTTATAACTACGTTTTATAGTTTTGATGCTTCGGTGTCCTACATATTTGCTGCAGTGACATTACTGTGTGCAGCTTCTCTAATAATTAAGGTAAATCATTAAAAAAAAACACTCAGACATCAATACAACACACAATAAACAAATCACCTGGAAAGCTCACCCTGCCTGACAAATTTTAAAGGGTAATAGAGTCTACAGAGATGGATAGAGGTGCAGATCTCTAAATTGTAGAAAATAATACGTTCATGTGAGTTGCAGGTGGATTATTTATGCAGAGCCCATCCACATCTCACTATTACCTAGGATAAAAAACAAAACACATAATGCAGTTACACACTAATGTAGCATTACTTGGATTAGTAACTGTAATTTAAGTAGTTTTAAAAATTGTAATCTCATAAACTACTCATTACTGGGTAGAGTAATAAAATTACAGCAACGAGTTACTGAGTAATGTGTCACAACCCAACACTGGCAGTGACTGAGGCAAAAGCAACAACATCAGAATCTTTCTTAGAGTGAGACTGGTTGGTATAAGGAGTACACAAAAGATGGCTTCTTATGAGACAAGTCTGCAAACCTAAACAGCGAACCATCCTGACATATCCCAGAATTGACTACATTTTTCTCTCTCTGTAATATCTGACAGTCTTGTTATGTTGTGTGTATGCCCGCCTCTCTGTCAGGCTTGGAGATCTAAGGGAAACTTGTCAAGGTCATGGCTTTGGTCCATTCATGAGTCAGACAAGCATCTGCAGGCTGAACAGTTGCTCTCAGCCAAGCCCAAATGTCGGTGATTTATGATGATACATTCATGTCTAAAACAGGACTTTGAAGGCGACATTCAATTGGCTGCAGAAACCAGGTTTCTGGGTTAGGATTCTTGCTCTAGAAACAAGCATGTTCTTATCATCAGCACAAACATTGCAGCACAACACAGAGGAATTTCAACTCTGGAGATAAATGTGCATTTTGATTTACATTTTGCTGATCTTTCTCCTTAAACTTGACTCGTCACACGTGTTGTGGAGAGAAGCTGTCATCTTCCATTTTATTTGCACCCTGCTGTCCTGTACAGTTATCTCTCTCTGGCAGCCCAAAGAGATTACAGAGGCACAGAATGAGCATTGTAGAGAGGAAAGATTTCTGAATCATCACGGTTATATTTTATGTTACCGTTGCATCAGCTGCAAAGACATGATGACGTGACTCTCACAGTCTTGATATAGACATTGGAACAGTTTTGCGGCTGACACTTCACCTGCATGCCATGTGGCTTGCACCCATTGTAGGAGTATGACAATCGCTATTAAGGCCAGTGTCGACTCAGCCCACATCACTTAGCTAGCAGCGCTTGACAGCTGCTTTAGGATGGACTTGTCATGGCTAAAGGAGCTGCATTTAACAGTCCAGTCTACACAGTTCAGAAGGATTTTTTTTTCGTTACCTTAGAATGGGCCCTTTATGTCTACAGAGGGTGCAGGTCCACTTTCACGGAGTCCAGTAGTTCTGCAGTATCCCAGAACCGACGAACAAAAACACTGGCTTTAGATAGGACTTTTCACTGTTTTTGCAGGTTTTGCGGTCAGGTAGGTTCACCTACACCACTGGTTCCAACCTGGGGGCCCTGGTCCCCACTAGGGATCGCCAAAGCTTCATGGTGGGTCACAATCCCTTCTGTTTTTTTTAAGGAGCTAAAACTATTAAAAATAATAAATATACAGTAGACCTGTATTTCAATATATCATTAGTTTATTTGAAGAAAACTAAATGAAATTATTAATTTTAAAGTTTAAATTATTAATTAAGATATAAACATAAAAAAATCTCACAGGATAAAGGCACGGTGAAGACCTGAACACAAGAAATATTCACAGGCCTTCACTCTCTGCTAAACAGCCCAGTCCTGGATCAGAAAAACATGCAGTTAAAACAATCAAAGAGCTAATAGAACAGTGGCCACAAAAAGAAAAAAATTAAATATATATTAAAATATATATGACTGTTCAAATATAGTTGTGAAACAGAAATACATATTATAGACAAAATATTGTATGTAAAGGACCTAAAAATATTAGGGAAACTCATCTCTGATGTAACATTCATGGGAAATAATCTGCTTAAAATGAACCCAAATCACTACTCAAACCTCCTGCAGTTGTTGTGTTCACTATTTAGATGAGTTGTACAGTTAATCGGTTGTTCTGTACTGTTATTGTTATGTATTGAATATACCATGAAATATCTCACTTAGTCATCAGGTCATCAGTTTACTCAATGATAGAAAAGGGTTTCCCTAAGGACAAAGGTTGACAGCCACCTACACACTTGGAAGGGGAGGGTGAAGCTAGATGTTAAAGTAATTAGCATGCATTGTGTGAAAATGCTCCACATTGCATTGCAATAAATTTCATGTCATTAAATGTCATTACAAAAGGAAAACAAGGCTTTCTTGTAAAGGGAGGTTGGAGCCAGACACACCTATTATTCTTTTAAGGTCTGTCTGACACTTTGATGGAATACTGCAGTCTGAGCACTGTCTGTGATGGGTATCTTAATTAATGGAGCCAAGTGTGTCACTGGCAGCGACGATCCTGGAGAGTTACCTGTGAGCTTACTTACCAGACAGGAGACAGTGAACAAATCATCTGTATACAAGAGAAGAGACTCTGTTTTTTTCACCCTTCATATAAGCAGAGTTCTTCCTTTTTGCCTTTGCCACAGGCTTTAATTCCACTTTCTCTTTCCCTTGTTCCTTGTGACAAGGTTGTAGGAAAAAAAAGAGGTTGCCATGGAGACAGCTCCTTCCCCGACTGTGGCTGAATTAAGCTTGTGACGTGCTCATTTCCTGCCTATGACAGAGACAGAACAGGGAAATATTGTCATAAAACATAGGACTTTTAAGAAACCATGCACATTAATTACATAATACGCATAAACAATTTTATTGCAGCAACAGTCTCAAAGCCATTAGTTTCTATTTTTCCCATCCTCTCTTCTCCAGAAGCCAAATTGTAAAAAAAAAAAAAAAAAAGAAGAAGACGAAGAAAATCACTGGTAAATATGTTTCTTTACAGCATATGATTTACAACATAATTGTTTTTCTGTCAGTGAATATGACCCACATCTGAACCTTTATAACACATCATAACTGGACAGAGAGAGGAGGAGTGCCAACATCATGCTGTTCTCCATCTTTCTTTCTCTTTCTGAGTCGTTGTTTCTTCCTCCCTTTCTTACTGGCTCCCTCTCTCTCTCTACATCTTCCATCCTGTGGTGTGTTCGCTGCCCTACTTTTAGTCAAACAGCAACACCACAGGAGATATTTGTTCCCTAAATTCCTTCTCGAAATGTGTTTGGAGATTAGAACAGCACAAACACCTCACTGAATCTCACAGTAAAACTGAAATTCTTGAAATTTGTATTGTTATCCTGCAGGAATATTTGACATGGTTCACAATGCAAATTATTTATTTTGAGTAAGGATTTATTTAAATAAATGTCCGTTAAGTCACTATCTGTCACTGAATGAGGTAACACAATGGTGATGAAGGACCTTGCATTTGCACTGTTATGAACTGGGTGCCTGTGATGATGTTGCTAGTAATTAACACTCACTGCTCACAAAACTCTATAGCTGTAAAATGAATACAATTGTAACCAGGTTGTGGCTATTTTGGCTCTCATGTCTAGAAAGGAACTCCATACTCATGAGAATGATCATTTTAGACAAACTATGATCTTTCCCTAACTCTAAGCAAGTGTTTTTTGTCCCTAAACCTACCCAGATCTTAAATAAAGCAGTGTCACATTACAAAACATAATTATCATTTACGGGGTGCACTATGAAGAAACACACACAAATCTTGTGACAATCTCATAAATCAAGGGTTCTCTTCTAGACACGACCATTTCCAACAGAGACTCCTGAAAATCAGATCAAACTGTAAGACTAAACAGTATTGACCAGAAATGCATCAATATTCTGTCACTGCATCATCTATATCTCGCCCAAAATGTTTTCAGAAACATGTTTTAGCGCATTGTCTCACTGTAATATGATATAAAGTTACTCACACGGCTGCCATGTTAAAAAGTGACATGGGGAAGACAGAGAGGGACATGCACGCACGAAATACATGCACATGCACATGCAAGAACATGCTCACAGCGCAGGGCCAGATAAACAGAGAAGACTGAATAAATACAAAAACACAGGGAATGTTCCAGAAGACAGTACTCCATTATATCTTTGCACTGCATAATTATGTTGTATTTAGTACCTTTAAAGTACATACACAGAATGGCTCATTTTACATATAGTATTTCGCTATATATATATATATATATATATATATATATATATATATATATATATATATATAAATATATATATATATATGTGTATATATATGTATATATACACATATATATTCATCATCCGTACCCACTTATCCTTGACGGGTCATGGGGTGGCTGGAGCCTGTCCCAGCTGACATTGGGCGAGAGACAGGGTACACCCTGGACAAGTTGCCAGTTCATCGCAGGGCTGACACATAGAGACAGACAACCATTCATGCTCACATTCAGACCTACAGGCAAGTCAGAGTCACCAATTAACCTAATTAATACATGTCTTTGGACAGTCGGCTGGAGGATTTGAACTCAGAACCTTCTTGCTGTGAGGCAACATTCATGCATCTTTATATATGAGACCGTTCTTGGTCTGCTTCCACACTACGTCAGGACATTTTTATACTCTCAGTCCGACATGCCCCAATGGAAACTGGAAAAAAAACACTTAGCTCAACTGATAATTTACTGGGCCACATTTGCAAGGTTTGCTCATCTTCATTATAGTTACCATTTATTTGGTTTTAGCTAACAAATATAAAACCCTGTGTAGGTACAAGATCTAGCAGGCTGGTCACACTCCCTACAATCACTAGCTTACCAGTCAGATTTCAGCAGGAACCAAAGAACAAATCTAAAGGAAAGGATGAAAACATGACAAAAATAGATAGAAAATAGCAAATAATAAGCTTCATCTGAGAAATAGTGATTGCATGTTCTCAGTACACATTGTTATTTGACCCACTTTTCCACTGCTGCCATCAGTGAGTCAAATATTACATGATTCCAAACACAAGGTGATGTAATCGCTTTTCATGACCGGTTCCAAATGGCGAATAAACTTTACATCATGTCCTTGGCTCTGCCATCTTTCACGTTAATTTCCTGTCCAATAAAAACTGGCACAGAAAATCCTGCCTGGCTTTTATGCAGCAACAGCATTTATTTCACTGTGATGATTTTTTTTTTTTTTTTTTTTGTATTTGTATTTGTTTCTGATTACATGCAGGTCAACCCAGATAAAAACCTACTCGTGGGATAATGCACAGGTGGTGCTGGCTGGAAACAAGTGTGATATGGAAGAGGAGAGGGTGGTGTCAGTGGATAGTGGCAGACTGCTGGCAGAACAGTTGGGTAAGTCTTGGAGCTTCATTCACCACGTTATGTTCTTTGAATTCAGTTGTGTTTTTTACTTGTAGGGACTTTGGTTCTCTTTTAATATAACATCAGAAACATTCCTACATTCATCATATTCACACAGCAGCAATTTTCCTCTGACTCAGGGTGGGAGGCTCAAATGTCATCCTGCTGTGTTCCAGGTTGTCACATAAATGTATAGAATCTGGCAAATCTTCATGGCTTCCTGTCTGAGAAGACAACGAACAGTGAAAATCTGAAGGGACATTGTTACTGTTTGATAATGTTACACAATATGATAGGAAAGGTATAATATTCTGTATTATGATTTCTTAAATATCAACACACATCTTGGGCACAAGCCTGGATATAAAACACATGGGATGTAATCAAACTTGCAATGTAGGCCAATGTCAGTGTCAACTGTCTTGATGTCTCTTGTCCAAGTATGTAAGCTAAGCAGCTAAAACAGGATTACTGGTATGCTAGGTTAGAACAAAATCTTACATTTTTTCTTATTAAACTTATAACACTTTTGCATTTGATGTAATCTGCATTAACTGGACACAGAAATATGTGTTCTAGTGAGCATGTCACATATCATTACTGCCTGAACCAGAACATTTCAAAGTTCAAGTGAAGAGACAGACAGACAGTTAACGTTAAACCAACACTGCAAAGTTTAGCATTTAATAAATGTGCCCAAGATGTGTGTTTTCCTATCGTATCGTGTAACACTATCAAATGTTAATATTAACTAGGAAGTGGTTGAATGCTAACAGCTGCCTGCTTGCTGTGTGTGAGTGTACTTCACTCACACAGAACTCTCCTGTTACAGTATATTATTGTACGTATGCACTGAGTACTGTACATGAATATGTACAGTACTGTCCCACCCTCAAAAAAGTAGGGCTCCCTTCAAAGCTATGATTTAATTCGAACACTATGTCAAAGCTTTTCCTAAAAATGAGATCATAAATATTCATTGTATACTCATTATCTTAGTCAGCTGTGTCTCTTCATGCTCTCATTTGCTTCTCTTCCTATTTCCAAGGTTTTGAGTTCTTTGAGACCAGCGCCAAAGACAACATCAACGTAAAGCAGACCTTTGAACGCCTCGTCGACCTAATTTGCGACAAGATGTCCGAGAGCTTGGACACTGACCCGGCCGTCACCACAGGAGCTCCTACTGCCAAACTTACAGACAGCGCTCCACCCCTCCAGCAGCCGGGATGCAACTGTTAGTGACTGATGTGAGGAGGCAAACAGAGGAGGGCAGCGCAGGTCCTGTAAGGTGGTAGAGTGTTTTGTTCTCCCTCAGCGTTATCACTCCTGCTAGTGCTGCTTTCTCTGGACTACAGTTCAAACCCTGTTTATTAGAAGTAGAGTTACAAAATCCAGTCGTATTATCTCTCAACTTTATCACCTTATATCAAGAGCAAATAACCAGACAAACAGACATGGCTATTGTAAAATGTGTAACATTACAGGATATCTAGAATATAGAGACACCATATTCTCATTCTTTAGCTAGTTAGTATGGTTATAAACCAAGTACGTTTGATAAGGCTGGAAACAGTCTATAGTCACGATGTACAGTTAATCCTTTAGACCTTTAAAATCTTTAAGACCTAGAATAATTATAAAATGAGAGACAGAGTCAGTGAGTGCTTTAATGATTCTTTTTTATGTTTTGTACAGTATGTGTTTTCCTTTTATAGGATTATTTTGTCTCCTAAAGCTGCCAAATCTATGATTTAGTGCACTATAGGATGTAGCGGCTTTCTTTTGTGTACTGAGTGTGTGGCTGTTGTATGACTGCGCAGTGAGTGGAGTGAGTGTGAGTTTTATGTCACAAACGAGTGCAACTTAGTCATCTAAAAATCATCTACCTTGGATAAAAAAGTGGCCTTTTAGCATCTCCAACACGGCCTCTGTAAGTTCCTCTGTCATGCTTACTTTGGGAATGAATCCAGTACGTATAATAATGTTGATGTGAGTACTATTCCACGTTTTGCTGTCTGTAGATGTGTGATTTCTCTGATAAGTATATCTGTAAATCTTAAAAGCAACTATTTCTATGTGCTTAGCCTCTAAGATGACCCTTTATAGTTTGATGCGGTGAGCATGCTGCCAAAAAGTCAATCATATATGTACTGTTTTATCTAAAGATAGAACCTAACCGTCCTCTGATTACACATGATAGAAACGATCCAGCATTTCAGTCAATAAAAATCTCACACTGACAAGGCACAGTTACAGTACAGTGTATGATACAAAGCAACTGATCAGCTCTGGCATGGAATAAACAGCCATATATATAAAAAAAATATTGTTTAACTTTTGACTCAGCATGCTAAAATTTCATGTTTGTGCTATAAAATTAAATCCCACGTGAAAGAAAAATCTCATAGAAAAATATGGAAGCCCATTTCTGCCTATGTAAAATCCTGTAAGGCATTATAATGAGTTAGTATCTCAAGATAATGTGAAACTTCCTGAAAATAATGATAAACTCTCAAAATATTGAGTTAGTATCTCAAAAGAGTATGTTGGTACCTCAGAATAGTGAGTTAATATCTTTAAATGTTAATAATGAAACATTTTCTCAGAATAATGAGAAACTCTCAAAATACTGTGTTGGTATCTTAAAATAATGAGTGAGCATCCCCAAATAATGAAACTAGTTAGTTATTTAAAATAGTTATTTAAGTTATGAAGTTAGTTAATGACTACGTCATTATTTTGAGAAAGTTTTTCATTTTTTATCCATCACGTGGAAATGGGCTTCCATATGTACACAGTACAGTACTGTGGTGATCTTCATGATAACATACAGTAAGTCCATATAGTATAAAAGGTGTAGCTTATTTTAAAATCCAGAAAGCTTTTCAGTTCTGCAGTTTATTGGAAAAAAAAATGGTGCCAAAACATCACAATTCCTTTAGCATCGTCAGTCGTTTGTTGCATAGTTGAATAAAAAAGTTCCAAAAAATTGCATGAAGTCAGTCCTGACTTAGACTATGTAGATTAATATAATAATAAGATAGTGTATATATCACTCTGTGTTACAGATTTAGGAGCATTGTCATAGCACTCGCTGTGAGATGCAATGGGCCAATAAGTGCAATATTTTATGAATGAAACCCTGTACATAGTTCCTCCTCCTCCTGTCCTCGAGTACAATGACTCTATCTGCGGTGTGTTTGGTCAGTATGGCTCTGAAACTGATGTACAATCTCTAAAAAAAAGAGTGTGTGCTTCGTTCAGTAACTGCAGCCACTGAATGTGTGTGTGTAAGATTGCGTGTGTGTGTGTGTGGGCGTGTGTTTGTGTGTACCTGCCATATTGAACAGACAAATTACATACTATAGTGTATTGTTTCTGTATACCTTTTGTACAAATGTATTCACGTACTCTATGCTGTTCCTGCTAAGTGTTGGGTGTTGATTGAACTTGTGTTATCATGTCAAAATGCAGTGTTATTGTGAAAGATAGTAAGTCAGGGGGGAAAACTTAGTCCATGCCATATGCCATACTGTTGTAATTCCAACACAAGGGATACACAAACTAGTCAAAGACCCTGTGCATATGTGTGTACACGTGCTTTCTGCGTGTGCATCTGTGTATGTGTGTGTGATACTATAATTTTATGCTAATAGCCATGAAATAAATTATTGTATTGATCTCCAGTCATTGAATAGAGGAATAGATATGTGGCAGTTCACAGTCACTCTGGTCAAATCTCATTTTAGAGCAGTTTGACTTTACATATAACTGAATATATTTGTTTCTCGGAGTGCAAGCAAAATAAGAAATATGTTTTTGAGATTATAGGAAATAAATCAAATTCTATCACTGGGTTTCTGTGTTCTCTCTCGCTTTCTGATGACGATATGGATGCATGAAGGAGGAAGTCGCTGGCTGCTGCCCCCTAACCCAGACCTGCTGTCTCATTAGCATGGCTGTCCTCCTTTGATGCAGCACTGACGCCTTGTTTCATTTCTAGACATTGTGCACCACCTAGTGTTGGAGTGCTATGCCTGCACAAAGATGATACAGCTGGTGATGAATGTGGAACATTTGACATTATACTGTATTTACCTGCATTTATGTGGGCAAATGCAGTACTGGAAAGTACATTCACTCAAGTTTTTACATTTTATGCTACTTTAAATTTCTAAAACTACCTTTCAAAGGCAAATTAGACTTCTTTTACTCCACTACAAATATTTGACAGCTGCAGTCTTAAATTACTTTGCAGATTAAGATTTTACGTATGATAGAGCTTTTTCCCAGCAGCCATATTAAATAGTGGGGTAAACACAGGTGTTACTAATTAACAAATTAAGTGTAGCAGAGTCTTTCCAGAGAGACAATATGTACAACAGCAGCACCCTGACCCTGTTTGACCTGAATGAAACAGAACCTTAATTAGTATCATTGGTAACACCTGTTTACTCTTCTGTTTCATTTACTTCTACTCCCCTCAAATTCAGAGACAAATACTGAATTTTCTACTCCTTTGTCTGTATCTGAAAACTATAGCTACATCTTGGAAAATTTTTATTTCACAAACAAAATTTGTGATTATTTTATAAAATATGATGCATCACAGACAAAACTAGAAGTTTGTTGTAACATTAGTTAACAATGAATTAAACATAATATGATATAATATAATATAATGTAATGGATCTATTGGAGACAAGTTGAACAAAGTATCTAGTACAACTTTACAGATACAAAGGTTATAATGCAGATCAGAGCCTTCTGTGGCACAAGAATTTCCTTCGGGATAAGAACGTTCCATCTTATCTTTAAAAAGTTTACTAATACGCTAAACACAGAGTACCTATGTCCTGGAAAACAAACTACAGACCACTTTCACTGACTAAGCTGTGAGACGCAAAGCTATCTGTAAGGAAATGCTGAAATGCCAAATACAGACAGTGTAATGAGGATTTTTGAAAAATTTCCTCTCGGGCTGTGATCTCCTTTAATCGAGAAGTAAATGTACCGTGCCTCCATTGCACACTTGACTGTATATTACCATGTGAAACAATGACAATGAGAAACCAGCGAGTAGGCAGAATCAACCCATGCTTTTATTTAATCCATTGCATATAAAAACTTTTTTTTTCATTCTTTTTTAATGTTTTTTACATAAAGTTGTATGATCTACAGTGCTATCCAATAAACTGCAATTAACAAGGAATCCATTAAAATAACATTTTAATTGTCTTGTGAAACTTCCAGACAAGTTGGCATTCTAAAGACATAACCCAAAAAATAATTGTCCTGAAGACCTTTTTTTAAGTTACAGTTTGTGTTTTTCCTTTCATACCATAAAAAATAGAACACAGAATGAGAAAAGAACCCACTGTTTCCATTGGTCCAGGGCTGTTTAGAATCTACAGTATGTGTGTCAAAAGAAGAGTCCCATTCTCAGGACAATGATGCACTCACCCAAACCCCTATCCCACCCCTCCCATCCCCACCCAACCCACCCTTCACTACAGAAATATTCTAAACCCTCCTCCCGTCCAGGCAGAAAAATGTCAGTGGTTTTGGATATTGCAAGTAATGTGAGTGAAAGTGTGGGCCAAGCATAGATAAGCAACACACCGTCAGTGTTTCAGCCAGAATTAATGCAGCAGTGGCTGAACATGCAGATGTGTCTCAAAGCCTCTGTGCTTCGTAGGTGGAGGTCGAGCAGCTGCTACACCCTCCTGCTGCACCCCATTCAGTGTTTGGAGCTGTGATACAACCACACGGATCAATTACGTCCAAGCGGTTGTGTCACATCTTTGAGCGTAGTGGCAGGGCGTGAGGAAGGTGTGAGTTGCTCCGACCAGCTCTACAGCAAATACGACTCTTGGACATCCGGCTATAGGCCACACATCACTCAAGTAGTAAAATCCCTGACTTGTGGTTGACCTGAATCTCTCCAAGCTTCTGCACCTGTGCCACGTTTTGTTTTTTTTTAAATAGAGCAATTTGTGTTTGGCTGTGATAGTAAAAAGGCAACATTTTCAAATTCACTACTGGAGATCAGGCCAACCCGAGCCAAAAAGATTCACTAATGCAGCAAAAGAGAACTAGAAAATAAACTAGAAAATAAAGGCTAAAGTAAATGACATGCGTTGAATTTAAGGCACAGCCCATGGGCCAAGGAACAGTTTCTTTTTTTAAAAACAATTTGGCTTTCCCCCTCTCTTCACTGAGCTAGTTCTCAGATATAAGCAACATGTTGATGGATCTTTTTTTTTTTTTTTTTACACTGAAGCTCATGTGTAATAAACATTCTCTCAACAAGAGGTACGTAATACAGCCACACCATCACCAAAAGGGATGATAAGAATCAACCATTTACGACAAACGGCATTATGATAGTAATAACATTAATAATTATATATTATATACAGCACAATAAATATATGTTTGTAAACAGCGATAAAACCAGAAAATCTTTATTACAGGTAAGGGCATCGGGTGAGGATGAAAAAAAAGAGAGAAAAAATAAAATCTTGGCACAAAATGAAAGATGAAATAAAAAGTTTGGAAATGACACATAATTAAAACAAGCACTCTTAAAAAAGCAGTGTGCAGTATTTCAAGTGTTTTTTTTTTCTTTTTCTTTTTTTTTTTTACATTTGTTGATTTTCTATATTTTATGTACACAGAGAGAAAAAAAAGTATATTTGGGTATTCGTAACTGGCAAGCCTGTACTGTGGTCTATGCTACAGTGAAATATTTACTGTACCACCGTTATATTGCAAAAAAACGACTCAACAAATAGAAAAATATACCGATAATAAATAATAGCATCAGGTGTAAAGTGAAAAGTGGGAACGGGACTCTTGGCCAAGGTGTAAGACAGCACTGTTCAAGCCTAAGTGTTCATGAGTGAGTGTTTTGGCGAGTTTAAACATACTAAAAATATTAAAGTGGTGATATATGAATATATCAGTGCATTAGAGTATCTACCTAGAGGATAGTCTCATCTGATGACTACGCAACTGAGCTGATTGTCTTGTCAAAAACAAAGACAGCAACTGGGTTTATAATGTTGTGCTGGCAGAATTAAAAGAATAGTTTGGAGTTTTTGAAGTGCTATTGTGTTAGGTAGTTAACAATAGTCTGCGTATTATCTACAGTAGATGGCAGTCAACACGTTCTCAGTTTAGGGAAGCAGCAGGAAGCAGTACAGTGGAAAAATAACTGACAGTGGAAATAAGTAGCTGAAAGCCCACCTACATGTGGAAAATCAAAATATTAATTTGTAAATTCATTTTGCAGCCAAAACAAAAGATATCAAACTGAATTCTCGTGCTTTTGTTTCCATCCACAAAGAAAAAAAAGATGTTTTCTCATTTCTGCGACTCTAAATTTCAGTTAAAAATTCTTAAATTCTAAAAAAAAAAACCCTGTCCGTGGTGTGGTTCTCTATGAAAGCCTTTTGTTTTTCCCCCACTCAACCTGTTGGTGTGAGGAGCCGGGCTCTCCAGCTGTAGCAGTACAGAGTCAGAAGCTAAGCAATGGAAGGAGTCAGCAGCAAAACATATTTTAACCACTTAAAAAAAAGGCCCACTTTTCAAGCAGGAAACCACTGTTATATAAGGCAAATATCGCTGTGTCCAAACCAACCAAACT
This sequence comes from Lutjanus erythropterus, assembly GCF_056507025.1. Taxonomy (NCBI): domain Eukaryota; kingdom Metazoa; phylum Chordata; class Actinopteri; order Lutjaniformes; family Lutjanidae; genus Lutjanus; species Lutjanus erythropterus. The sequence goes on along the minus strand of NC_139326.1, from coordinate 23,717,138 downwards.
CCTTTGGCAAAATCTGTAATTTTACCTCACAGAGCACAGGAGTTGCTGGTCTATTGCTGTGTTATGGTGTGTTTGTTTGGATTCACCGAAGTTACACAATAAAACAAACAGACTGAGTGATCGAGGCCGCCCTAAACCAGCAACTCCCGTGTTCTGCGAGGTAAAACTAATTATTTCACCTACAGAGTTTGGTTGGTTTGCAGAGAGCAACATTTGTGTTACATAATGGAAAGTAAAGCAGTGAATATATTGTAAATATTGTGTACAGTAACTGATATTGATTCTAAAATACTTTTTGTTACTGACCCTGTCCAAAGCAGTACATCACTAAGCTTCCTACACTGGTACTCCTGCTGCTTCTCCAAACTGGGGGCATGCAACCGCCATCTACTGCAGGTAATACACTATGGATAAGTACCTCAAAACAACCTGCTTGAAATAATCCAGATTATCCTTTTAAATATTACTTTGATGAAAAATAAACTCTTACAGCTTAAGTGAAGATGAAGTGGCAGCTGTTGGTGACGTGCACATCAAATAAAATGGGCAAGAAAAACAAAAGAAAAGGACGATAAAAGCTTTCAGAATATTGGTATAAAATCACCCCAGTAGTTTTTAACACCATTACTATTTCTGTATATTCGGAGCACTAATCAAGCTTCTAAAAAAAGGTGCTTTTTGTATCAACTACAAAGCATTGCATTGTCTCAGGATGTGTTCAAAAGAACTGCAGGCAACGATAATAAAATTTAAAGGCTTCGTCCACATCACACATAACAATTTCAATGAGAGTAAAGCATAAGACTTCCTTCTCAGTGAAAACTCTCATCAAAAAAATAGTCATTATGAATAAATTCCAAACTTCAACTCACAGGACTAACCAAATATGAGTATAGTGGCATGGGAATAGTAGTATAAATGCTATTGGAGCAAGTGCAAACACCTCAGAACACTCCTAATGTAATCCAGCCATCAAAACCCTGTGACACATTTCTCCCCATTGGTTTCCAAAATCTACTTCACTAACAAAACAAAGCCTAGTAGGATTGCAAAAGTAAATTCTAGAAAATATCTGAATCTTACATACAGTACGATACAAAAATTAAAGAGGTCTAGGACAGCATCATGGCTGTTTTAGATTTGAGCTTTGTATCAGTCAGGTTTTCAAGGAAGACTTCCGACATCAGAAATGTGTCTCCAGATGCTCCCCAGTGTGCTGCAGCTTTCATCTCCGTGCCATCCCGTCAGATTTTCAGCAGAACGGCCTCCTAATTCTTCGCAGTGTGGGGAGGAAGTGACCTAACCGAGAGGGAGATTCTCCTTGAACACGCCGATAACCGTCCCTGTAGATTATGGGCACTTGATAAAAACACAGAAACACTGCTAAACTTTCAGGCAAGGCTGAGACAGAAGAAGCGGAGGGAAGGAAAGTGTGATGTGAACAGCAGTGAGCAGGCTGAGCGCTGCTCGTCCACGTCCTAAACTGAATCCTGTAAAGGGGAGGAGGCGTAAGAGTGAAATAAAGACACACCACTTCACGGGAATGGAAAGGAGATTTCCTGAGTGCAAAAAAACTTGAAGAAGTACCGGTGGGCGTGACAGGAGGAGTGGCCAAGGTGGAGAGCAGCGCACGCTTTGGAACCATAACCGTAGATGTATAAAAAACACAGACAGACTCCACAAAACCCAAAAAATATTCTATAAATAATCATCTGTCATTACTAAGAAGAACAGTTCATCATGTGCTGTCCAGAAACTGCTATGTTTGGGGGGTTTTATCCTTCTCCTCTTCCTCCTCCTCCTCCACCTCCTCCTCTTCCTCCTCCTCTGCTGCTACCTCCTCCTCCACCACACATGGTTGCGAGCAGGGCGTCTCCCCCTCTTCTGCCGCCACCACCTCCTCCTCCTCCTCTTCATCCTCCCCCACCTGTTCGTCCAAAGGGATCTCTGTCGATTCAGAGTCCTGTGTGCAGAGTGTTTTAGAGTCAGTACAGCTGTTTTCCTCCTCTTCCTCCTCCTCTTCCTCCTCCTCCTCTTCCTCCTCTGGCTGGCTGCCGCTGTCTTTCTCAGTGTCCGACTCCCCGTCCTCCTCCAGGGTGAGCTCAAACTGGAACTTGTCCCCTCCAGGAGGTCGAGTGCCGTCTTCGGGCTCGTCCAAGGCGGGAGAGGGGCTCTGGGGGATGGTGCTTTGGTACCACTCCCTGTTATCCTCCAACGTGTCCAGGATGTCCTGGGCGTCCGGGTGGACCAGGTCAGCCCATGTCTCCCACAGAGGGTGGACAATATAGTCTATGAAACCAACCTACAGGAAGCAGAGGGGGAAAAAGGTCACTCAGTGTGGGTCTACAATACTTCAAAACTTGTTAATACCACATGTTTAAAACAATGCAATCTCAGTTAATTACAGTATAAAAAGTACTGAAATCTCATTTTGTGTGTCTAGGACAAAATTTTTCTTTTTGGCGTGGTATCAAAAGAGATACTAAGTACTGATTTTTTATACTAGTATGGTACTATGCACACTATGCATGTACAGTACATTTATGTGTGTGTGTGTGTGTGTGTGTATTACCTGGTTCTTTTCTACTGAGGCATTGTGTTTGTCACACATGGGGCTGATTTCCATGCCCCGCTCCCTCTCTCGGTCTCCCTGGCTGAAGAACTCCTCCATGATGCGGTCCGTCCACTGCCGGTACAGCTGCAGAGGCTTAGTGGGGTTGCTCAGGTCTGCACAGTGCACCATGTTCTGGAGAACCTGAATATAACAAGAACAAGGTCTAAAACACAGTGCACCATGTTGAAACATAACATATTGTATTGTCTTCACTTCACCTTCATCGTCTCTGATTTGCAATGTACGTTAAGTCTTATATGTTTTTATCATCAAATAAAATCATTTAGTCAATTATTCATTCATTCAAATAGCTGTGATCAGTGGATTGGCTTACAGAGTTGAAGTAAATTTAGTTTTAGTGTTTGACCTATTGTAAACCTTTGTCCTCAAATTTTCATCTAAGGATGGCTTAGAAAAACATTAGTTGCACAATTTCCTTTGGATGTTGTGAGGGAAAACCATCCAAGTGTTCTCCCTTAAGAAACAGTCTCAATCTATTACTGAGGCTTCTATATAATCTACATAATCCATGAGAACCCTGGCTATTTCAATATAGTTATTCTTAACGCCTGCCACCAGGAAATCGGATGAAACAAGCCTGTGTTTACATTTTAATTGGCAGAGGTAAAGTGAGTAGTACATTAGCAGGAGATTGTTATTCAGGGAACTTTATTTGTGGTTCTGGCAGTGGAAACACTTCTGCGTTTAGCCGGATTTGCCTCCAAAATCAACAGAATATTAAAGTTTATTGTAGTAGCTTTAAGTAAAAACGTTTCCCCAGGTCGAGGGGTTCATTTAGGAGCACTGTATAAAGTTTCTTAGGCTGTCTCCTTGCCTGAGTAGTTACTGTCATAATACAGCACGTGTGCACATTTACCATGGTTATGCTTCACTCACATCATTCTTTAATGTTAGTAGCATTATTGTGAGTGGTTAGCTAGCTTCTGCAGAACTGACAACAAATAGAAAACAAAAAGAAAAACAAAACTCAAACTGGACAGAAGATGAAAATGTTGTTCTCACAGAATATAAAAAGTACAAGCACGTAACCCAGAGTCTTAACTCAGCCATAACAAATACACACAAGCAGAATATGTGGCAAAAAATAACTGACAAATCAAAGAAATCAAATTCTAGATAAAGTAATGAAAAAATATGAGAAATGAGAGGACTGACTATGACTCTTGTAGCAAAGCAACATTCATAGCTGCATCGCATAATCACAACACATTTGATACACAATAATCAGCTAATGACCACATCATGGCACTCTGATACATCAGCCTATGGCCTGCTACAGCAGGGGACAGTATACAACACTATACACAATACTATGTAATCACACAAATTAGACACTGACAGGACAAATAGCAAAACAGCCTTGAATGGTGATGACAAGTAAAGCCTGCATACTATATATGTATCTGTATTAAAGTGAATTAGTGATGATGAATCAGCCTCATACATGAATCATAGTTCAATGAAGCTAAACAGTGACTGCCCACTTCTTCAAAAGCTCCGGTTCTGGAAGTGAATTTCCCATTCATTCAGAAAATCCTTATAAAAAGAGTTTTATGCCTGGAACCCAGCCAACCAACTATGAGATGAATTGTGACTAAAAAACATTTGATTTAGAGCAAAAAAAGATTTGAAAATGGATGGAAAGGACTGTTTCAAGACTTGTTTTATGAGTGAAGGAACTATTCATCCCATAAACCACTGCAAATGACAGCACTACTTATAAAATGTAAGTTTTGTTGTAATTATTATAGTGTTTATATTGTTAACAACAGTGCTATATGTTGCAGTTTGTGTTGTGTGTATATGTAAATTATACTCACAGAGGAATAACAACATTCATGTAAGCTCCCTCAATAGCCAGCCTGTTAGTGGACCCACAAATTTGCAGGCGGGGTAAACATTTCCAACAGTGAGCTTCACCAATCAGAGACATTGCTGTAACATCTTAGGATTGTGGGTAGTGTAGTACTTCTTGATGGAGTTGCAAATAGAATGCATTTTTCTTAAATCAAGGTTGATATCATACAGGCTTGTGGCTTCTACTGGAGCATAAAGCATTGATCCACAGTCTCTGAGCTCGTGGTCAGTCTACCTTGGCAGGCTACAATATTATAGCTAATAATCATTTTCATGTCCAGATCCTCACTGTTAAGCTCTATCAAGTCTAACTTTGACATGTGTCACGGCCTCCATACAAACAAGAAAAAACACGGCTCAATAGGGGTAGGAGGCTGCAACATATAGCAGAGGACGCCACACCAAAATGTAACAGTTTACCCACAAGCTTTATTTACTGAATCCAAAGTACTAAACAAAAGCACAAACAAACTAGAAAGGAAACAAAGGAGGGCTGGAGACCCTGGCCAAAAAGAACAAAAGAGGGAAGACGCTGGGCCAACCACGCAGTGGGCCGTCGCTCCCAGCATCTCCCCCTAAACTACCTAAAATAGAAACTAAACCTAAAATAAACAAAGACGATTAACGTAACCACCGGTAATCTCCAGCCCAAACTAACACAACAAAATAAAACAACAAAACCCCAGCACCTAAACGTGCATGGGGAAAAAACCTGCTTGGGGGAAAGAAAACAAGGAGGAGGGAAAAAACTCCTCACTACCTGCACTGGTGTCTGTGCCATGTGCTGTGCCGTCGTCTCTGCACTCCCTGTCCCTCTTATCCCCTCCTCCTCTCCATACCTGAGTGCCGATTGCACTCAGGTGCGCAGCAGGAGGAGGGAGGAGGGAGACAAGCCGAACAGAGAGAGAGAGAGCAAACAGGCTGCTGCACGTAACAACATGGACATCATCATCATGGACATGGTCCATGATAATGAAAACGCAGAAGAATAGAAATGCATGGCAACATCAGCAAATTGCCAATATTTAGAGACCCTGTTTTTAGCGGAGCTCATGTCTCATTAAGAGGAGCCAAGCTTCTCCTCGCCCTCCTGTATTTCACCCCCTCAACAGCACTAATGTAAATATATGAGACAGAACTAAACTTATGCTTGGCTGGCTAGTAGCAAAGTGTGCAAATGTGTAAATATTAATGTTACAATGTTGACAATAACCAGCTGTTAATTCTGGAGTTGAAGGAGTAGGACCACCACTGAAAGACAAAACATTTTGATAGACCTTTATCTATTATACCACTTTTAAGAGACTGGTGTGGGTTTCTTAAATATTTCTGAGGAAAATCGTTACTAAGGACTGGCAACGCATAAGAGAAAACTTAAGTCGCTAAAGGTAAACACTTTTCCCTTGCAAGGAGATCCCTGGATGAAAATTTAAGGGCAACCATAGCGCAAATGGTTTTATGCAACCAGGCTCTGACCATTAAACAGTTAACACTAATGCTGTATCTTTCTAAAGAGGCCAAAGTGTTGCAGAATCTTGAAGAGGACTAACGTATTCTTTGAATATACGTGGAAATGACTAAAACCCAGTGATATAGATCTTGTTGTTACTGGTCAGCAGCTTTATTCTCACCTGTATCCTGTCAGAGTAGTTGTCCAGCAGCAGGACACCAGAGCTGGTCACCTTCTTGGTTTCCACCATAGTTTTCAGATCAGCCAGTAGATTCATGTGCTTGGACATGTCTGTTGCTAGTACCTGAGAATAACCAGAACAAACGGATTCAATACAGAAGACACACATAATGCATAATGCAAAGATGTAAATCTTTTCACTTACGATGTCAATGACCATCTTTCGCAGTGATTGTCTTTGTTTTTTGGTCAAGTTTTGGAAGATGTCACAGTTCTCCTCTTGTAGAAGCTTGAAACCAACTGCTAGATGGTGGTTCTCCAACACTGACGAGTCATTGTACATCAGCGCCAACTCTGAATCTGCACGGAGGACACAATTGATGATATAATATTAGATTGCAGACTTGTGGTTTTTCAGATTCATGACAAATATTAAGAACCCAAAACTTGGAAATAATGGTAATAATTGGTAATAATATGCATCAAGAAGTTTGGAATTACTGGTTGTTTTATAATAAACATGCAACACATTGTTTCATCAGAATGAGCTGGTAATTTGACCCACAAATGTCACCGTTAATAAGACTGTCCATATTTTATATGTGCTGCAGTTCCACATGTGTCATCCATGTTTTTGCTCTACAAGCAGGAGAAGAAAGCATCAGCGTGCTTTCCTCTGAGAGGTTTCCCCGCTCTGGGTCATTTGAAGGTCCTCTATCTGTATTTAGATTTTCCATTAAGATGCATTAGTCTTGGCCCCAGTGGAGCAGAGCAGTAGAAGGGAGAAAGGGGATCCTGCTCTGTTGCTCTGTGGCTGACAGAAGATCATTCTGGTGGCTCCTAACTAGGATGACTCACACTGCAGGGATTCCCCATTTGGGCTTATGGGAAGCACAACACATTTTGTGTGTTAAGTGTGTGCCACTACACAGTGTCTTTTCTGTTAGATAATAAAGTATTACTAATGCTCTTACGCAACGCTCACATTTGTAATGGCTGTTTAAAGTGATTCCCAGTGGAGATAAACTTTATTTGTTTGTGTTTTTCTCTAAATTGCCAAATCAAGGTGATATCTGTGGCACCTCCAGCCACCAGTGAGTCAGTTAAAGCAGACAGAGAGAGCAGGAGTTCAGTCTCTTGCTTGAGGACAGTTAGCAACACCATGAATCTGCTACCCTCTGTAGTAACTAGTCATGCATACTTAAGCTTCTTTTTTTTCCAGATAGTGTCACGATTGACTTGAATGGAAATTTGTTTGTGGTGCTCACATCAATAAAAAGAAATAACATATTTTTATTTTTTAATTGTTGATTCATAGTCAGGTCTGTGGTTTATCCTTAACCAAAACTAATTGGGACTCTTACAATCTGCAGCTGTCTTTATGGTCAGATATTACTAAAGATAAATGAGAAAATATTATTCACTCATTCATTTACTTGTAACTTTTGTAATTTGGACTGCCCAATAACCATCCTACCCTGTCACCCTAACACCAGCATTTATATCACATTAGATGTTCTCAATGCACTGTGGTTGACTACATAGATGTCTTTGGGAGGATGTTTTCTTTCTTCTCGTTGAGAACATGAATGATGACGTGTTACCAGGTACTTCTAAGGACATTATTGATCTCCTCTCTGAAGTCCTCTACCTTGGAATCACATGTCAAAGCCTTCACATCTGACTGAAGAAACACGTGCTGGTGAAGACATGCACATGTGTTTGCACATAATGTCTATATGTGTGTGCTTGTGCTCTGTTTCTTTACATTTTTACCATCCATGTACTGTAAATATGTACCATATTCATATTGTATATTCATACTGTTTATTCTGTTCATTTCATAATATTTATTCTTTAAGTCTGTTTATTGTTATTTTTCTCGCTTGTTTAAGTTTTATTATTTTATCTACCTATCTTTAATTGTTGCCTTATTCAAGTAACTTTTTGGCGGGTATGGTTGGGTGTTTTGGTGTGCATTAGTCCCTAAATCCCTGTTAAACATCCTACATTTTGTCAAATACTTATAAAACACTCTGAATTGCATTTGGTACGATTGAAAGATGCTAATATTAGGGGTGTCACATTTCTCTACATCCATTATGGATTTCACTTTTGATTCTAATGTTTTTTTAAGGTCAATTTGATAGGTTCACTGTCTGCAGTATGCTAGAGTGTGTGTGTGTGTGTGTGTTTGTGCTCATGAGACAGATATGACACTGCTGAGCCAGTGACGTAGCTGCAAAGACAGCGCCATATTTAGACTCACTGGTGTTAATGAGGAACTGGTTGGAGACTCCAGGATGGTCCACGTCGTGAATCGCACTGGCAAAGATGGCAGCTAGGATCTCAAGGTCTGTGAACACAGCCTGAAAAGAAGAAAAGAAGGAGCAGAGAGAGGAGGAGGAGGAAGAGGAGGAGGAGGAGAAGGGAGGGCAATGAGGAGAGAGAATCAGAGGATTAGGACAAAAATATCCTCACAAGTAAGAGCCATTGATTGGACTTTGAGCAAGGGTTTGATTGAAGCTGATTGTGGAAGCGTGGGCTGCATGTTTGTGCAGATGTGTCTGTGTGTAAGTGTGCTCGTTTGCTTTATGCAAGTGTGTGCACACACCTCGAGGGCGGGAGTGGATAGCAGCACGTGAGTTGACTGGGTGACGTCAGCAGCATGGATGTTGTTATGATAGGCCACATCGCCATGATAATGGTCTTCTAAGGTCATCAGGTATGTTATAAAGGTGTCAAGTGGAATTTTAAAAGTTTTTAACAAGTCTCGCTCCTGCGAACAAGAAAAGAAAAACACACAAGGAAGCTTATGGTTTTTGGTCACAACAGGATTCAGCAGGTGTTTATTTTGTAGAGAAAGATGAGAACACAAAGAAGACAAGACGATTGTTACCTGAAATATCGTGTACATCATGACTGTCAGTGGCCGATTCCCAGAGAACTCTGAGATTTTAAAAACGTTAAGGCCCCATTTATTCACATGCTCCAGCTCCTGAAGAAGGAATGAGAATAACACAATAAACAAATTGTCATCTTTTTATCTTTTCCTTCATTATTACCTGAGCCCCTACCACAAACTACATTTCAGATAGTATTCAGACTGTGTTTAAATTAATGTTTAATTCTTTTGGTCACCCTTTACATTCCAGCTCGGTAATAACATGGTAATAGTGGGGCAAGTGGTTGATAATAAACATGAAAAAATTAAGCACTACCTTGTAACTACCAAAGTAATAACCAGGTATTGGCTTTAAACAATGGGTATATCTTGGTAATGTTCGGCTGAAAGTTAAAGAAAAACAAAGGTAATGTGGAAATACATTTTAAGATAGCAACAATGTAAAACTATTTAGTTTTGTAATATTTTGGTGATAATATGGAACATACATACTCCATTATGGTCCAAACATTCCCTTTTGTTTCAAGGTAACACTGCACTCAATCAGGGCTACAAAATGCTAAACTACCTGTTTTTGGTTTCATGGCAATATTAGATTAAACCATTATTATCAAACTATTACCATGTTATTACTGAGCTGTAATCTTAAGTGCTTCCATTTTATTTTTAGCTGCTGCGCACACAGCGCTTGTCAGGACACACAAACACACCTTAGCAAGTTCATCCTCAGTTTCAGTCTTGACGCCGAAGCGAGGGATGTTAGAATTTGTGAGGCTGGAGGAGTGTTGCAGCTTTTTCACCCCACTGATCTGAGACATGGGCTTGTTCTTCTTCTCCTTCTCCTTCTGTGTCTGAGGGGACGGCATCTCCACTTCATGTTGCTTGTCTGCAAAGACACCATGAAACACAAAAAGAAGGTGAATATGAGGATGCTGAAGTCTTATTACACACTGTTGTAGTGATTTAGCCAGAAAAAAAGTCTAGTTCTATTCTATATGAGGTACTTATTGATGGTCAGTGTATTAGCTACAGTAGCTGATCAGCACAGCCCCAATTTAGACCAGCAGTGACGACGCATGGAAGCTAAGCAATGAACTGCTGTGGACAGCGTGAGCAACAAAATGTTTTACTTAAAATACACAGAATATTTTCACCACTGTACTTTGCTTTCAGACAGTCTTTTCTGACAGGAAACAGCCATTATAGGCCAAATATTGCTATCTGCAAACCAACCAAACTCCATATTGCTTCAGTAAAATCTGTAATTTTACCTCGCAGAACATAGTTGTGGTTTATCTTCAGCTGCCTCAGTCTGTTAGTTTGTTTGTGCTGTTGTGTGACTTTGAATTTTGAAAGGACAGGTCAGATTCACCAAAGTCACACAATAACAGATCAAGGCAGCAGTAGACCAGCAACTCTCCTATTCTTCAAGACAAAATCTACTGATTTAGCCTATGAGGTTTGGTTGGTTTGAAGAGAGAAATATTTTGCTTGTATATCAGTCTTTTCCTATCGGAAGGAAAAGTAAAGTGGTGAAAATATTCTCAATAAAGTAATAAGAGTACACTTGTGCTGATATAGAAGTTTTTTAGGTGGACCATTCTTAAATGACTACAATACCTTTGTTGCTGACCCTGTCCACAACACTTGAAATTATCTGAACTATCCCTTTAAGTACAACACTTTTATCTCGTTGGGGGATTAACGGTGTTTTGTGTTTGGTCAGAAAACTACTGACTCACTCTTGGCACCATATTATTTTTTTTACTTTTCAGGCAAGATGAAGATTTTTTTTTCTTCCAGACCAGTGAGTCTATCTTCCTGTGTCATCACTCACCCAGGAAGGTGCTGGAGATGAACTCAGACACCTGATTCCCAGAGCGGCTCATCTCTGATAGGTGAGTCAGTTCCCTGTTCAACATCCTCTTGAACTGAAATAGGGACACACACACACACACACACACACACACACACACAGATGAGAGGTTTCACAGTGTGAAATACAGAGAAGAAAAATCACAATTTGCTGGTATGTAGAGGCACTAGTGGTGTCACAATGTCAATATTTAATTGAAATTCAATTGAAATGAGGTTTAAATTTCAACAATCAAAATTAGAAGCAGAATTGGTAATTAGTATATTTTGTCTCCAACCCAGCTTACTCGCAGCATCCAGGACGTGTCCAAATTAAAAAATCACAGAAATAAAACACTTCAAAGACAACACACTGTCGCTCACCAGCTGTTATATCACACTTGATAACATGTAGACTCTTTTTAAAGAAGAATTTGGCATCGGGGCAAACAACCAGTCATTACAAATCAAGACATGATAGTCCAACAACAGCGTAGTCAGTACAAAGAAAAAAGGTTAAATCAAAAAATAGAATTGAATCGTTAAAGGGACAATTCCACCTTCCTCTTCCCTGTAGTGCTGTTAATCCATCTAAGAGTTTTGGTCTGAAGTGCAGAGTTTTGGAGATATCTGCTGTAGAGATGTCTGCCTTCTCTTGAATTTAACTGAACTACATGGCACTCGTGGTGCTCAACGCACCAAAAAAAACACATCAGAAAAATTCAACACCAGCATCTCTTTCCAGAAACCATGAGCTGGTAACTTTGTTGTCAGACGCCTCATAAAGAAGCTATTTTATTTCTGGGGAGAAATAAAGTAATGCCAGGAGATTCCTACATGAATCTGCTCACAACTGTCTGTGCATTATCTCGAGTAACCGGGTGATGAGTTTTGGAAAGACACACTGCTGTTGAGATTTTCAAATGTATTTTTTGGCACTTTGAGCACCACAAGCAGAATGCCATCTAGTTTCATTATACTAGAGAGAAGGAAGGCATCTCTACAGCTGATATCTCCAAAACTCTGCAACTTGTCAAAACTATCTAGATGGATAAATAGTGTGACAGGCCAGAGGAAACATATATTTTTTATATTAGGGCAAACTGGTCCCTTAAAAATTTAAAGTCAAATCGAATCATGGATTTGGAGAATTGTGACACTCTTAAGAGGTACCATACACATATTTAAAAAAAAAAAAACTAGAGAAAGAAAATAAAAACTGCAAATACAATTCAAGAGCATACACTTGTTTGACTTTAAATGTTCTCTAAATATGTTTGAGGTAAAAAAAAATGTGAAGCACCTTCAGTATGATGCCTTGTATCATACTGATATACCTTGTATTTTATTAAAAACACATTTTTATGATTTCAGTGAAGAAATCAAATAATTTTATTGACACAGACCCTCCTGCTGGCTGAGGCCACTAGCAGACTTTCACTAACAGATTCTTTTCAGTCACATCACAGAAGCTGTACCGACAAATGTCACCATTCGTGTTGTAAGACCTACACACACACACACACACACACACACGCACATACAAACACACACATACACAGTGGGTCAGAGGGCTACTGCCAGGGATGTATGTAACCAGTGACACATTTTCCCACTTTCTTTCTTTCAATTTCAGTTTTACTTTTCTTCTCCTCGCAGCCTCTCCCTCACCCCATTCTCTCTTTTTCTTCTTCTCTTCTTCTGCTCCTAATTGGAGTGGCAGACCTAAATTTAGCTGCTGCTTTTGATTTAAAGACCAGACTGATTGATGTGAGGGAGAATGCTTGAAATCAGGTATTTTCCAAAGTGGTTTCAAAACAAGTGACTTACAAAACAAGATTGCAAAACAAAAAAAAAAACCCTCTGGAACAAAAACCGCTGCATTGTCTGAATCATTCTGGCTCTAGTCCAGATGCATAATGTATGCATATTGATCAATTATATAAATCAATATTTATCACTTAAAATAGACCATTACAGTACTGCAGAGCGCTTACTATGCAATTGTGTATTGACATCCTATTGAATAACACCCACAGGCTTTTTAAAATGGAGACACAAGAGGCAGAGAGCCATCTGTAGTGTGCTTTTGTCAGGTTATAAGAGCTCATAGAGTAGGAAAGTGACAAATACACGTCCAGTAGAGCCTTATTTACATCACACATAATTATCAACACAAATAATGAATGACTGGTCACTGCAAAAGCAGATTTGCTTTTTTAATATAGATTTTTAGCCAGTGAAGTAGAGAAGTGTCCAGTAGAGTTCTATTTACATGAGACATAATTATAAAAATAAATAAATAAAATCACAGTGAGATAAGGTTACTGCAAAAAATAAAGGAGAAATGAAATAAATTTGCTTTTTTACTTCAGATTTGTGGCCAACCTAAAAAAAAAAAAAGTATCCCTTATTACATCATAAAATATGGAGCATCCAACTACCAAGAGGACTGCCAAATCCAACTACCCAGAAGAACCATCTGTAGTGTGCTTTTTTTCTGCTTAAAACAGCCAATAAAGTAGAAAAGCGACAAAACATGTCTGATAGAGCTGTATTTGTATGACACATAATTATTAAAACAAAAAATTGAAATGACATTGAGATAAGATCACTGGAAAAAGGAGAATTGAAATGCATTTGCTTTTTTACTTCAGATTTGAGGTTAACCTAAAAAAAAACATCCCTAATTACACCAGAAAATATGGAGCAACCCAACTGCCCTGAGAATTATCCAATCCAACTACCCAGAAGAACCATCTGTATGAAGTAGAAAAACGCCAAATACATGTCTGGTAGAGCTCTGTTTGTAAGACGCATAATTATTAAACCAAATAATTAAAATGTCAGTGAGATAAGGCTGCTGAAAAATTGAAGAATCTAAAGATATATATACACATATTTTCTTTTTTCTTTCTTTCTGTTCTTTTTACTTCAGATTTATGGCTAACCTAAAAAAAATACATCCCTCATTACATCAGAAAATATGGAGCAACCCAACTACCCAGAGGACTGCTGACCTAAAAAAAACTCTTCACAGAGCTTTAAGAGCTACTGTTTAATTTAAAGATGAAACAATTTATCGATTAATAATCGATTACTAATTTAATCACCAATAATCTTGACAATTGAATAACAAGTTTGAATGATAAGCTTAATAAATGTGATTTTTTTTTCTCATTTCTTTAGTCCTCTATGACAGTAAATTTAATATTTTTGGGTTGTGGTCCAGAAAAAAAATACATTTGAGGACGTCATCTTTGTCTTTGGGAAACAATGATCAACATTTTCACTATTTTCTGACATTTTATAGACCAGACAACTATGTGATTCATCAACAAAATTAACAATTACACTAACCATGAATTGCAGCCTTAGTTTTATTCTATCTTGGAAATAACAGATCATGTAATTGTAATGTCTGCACTTCTAAATCCAAACTTTAAAAAATGCAACTACATATGTTTTTCTACGCTGTCCATTCAGCCATGTCTACACAGGACAGTGCGAGTACCATCAGCTCACTCCATCACAGATAAATCAAAATGGATGATAGATCCACAAATGACACACCTATGAAGCATTGTTGTATGGGTGACAACATGTTAGTGAGGATCTATATGCAGCATGTGCAGTCACATAACCCTGCAGCCAAATCTGTGTCAAGGATAAACCTCAATCGCAAAAAGAACTTCTGCTCTCAAACTGGAAATAAGCACCAGAATAATCAATGAATCAATACCACATCTCACCTTTATATATCCCCAGGACACAGAGAGCAGATAATTTGCTTCAGGCATTTTGACAAATCAACAGAAGAGATCCAGAAGCAGAAAGGTACAGGTTTACAGTCCAGGTTCAAGTCCAGTTAAACCCACAGTTCAGGTGATGAAAGCACTAGGCGGCTAGTGAAACAAAAACAGTCCTCAACCTGAAGAGGTTCAGTGTGAATCTGCTGTGTAAAGTCCATAAATGAAGCATCGTGTTCCTGTCCTGAGAATATCCACAGAAACGAGCCCATGTTCCGGGAAGCAGAGAGGAAAAGCAGACTCTGAGAGGGGAGTGGTGGGAAAGAGGCTCCCCTAAGATCCGATGAGAGCATATCGTGACCACACACACTGTCATACACACTGGCGTGCACGCACACTTACACACACATACTCTCAGATGCAGGGACACACTGCTGAGATTGTGAATAATTGATGATGGTGCGGATGCTTGGTAGATGCCAAAGCACCAGGACAGCAGAAATGTTTCCCAAACAGGGCTGGCTGCCTGCTTCTCTGTGTGTGACTGAGTGGCTGTGTGCATGTGTGTGCGCGCGCGACACAAGCTCCCATGTGAAGAGCACAGGCTGCTTCTCTTGCCGTGTCACACAACAGCAGCAAATCAGGGCCCGGCTCTGGAAGAAGTGTGAGCTCATCATCACCTCTGATTGGCTTGGATTGGAGCAGAGTTGAGGTCACCTGCTGTGTGATTGGCTGCGACCGAAGTCAGTGGAAAATCTACCCCTTCCTTTTCCTTCCATTCCTGCAGTGCAGCCCGATGTGATTGTGTGTGTGTGTGCATGTTCGTTTGTGTGTATGCAAGATATATTTACATTACGTGCAACAGTATGTGTGCAAATGTGTGTGTGTGTACGCTGACTGATCTGACCTTCTGTACAGTGTTTTGTTCTTCAGCGCAGGTTACTTCATCCAACATGATACAGTAGTGAAACACTGAGGTCAGCTTCATGCCAGTATTCATGCAATGTGAGTCACAGTAACATCACTGATGATGAGATGATGTAAATACATGAAAAGCAATTCATTTCTCAAAAAAGCAGCATGAGCGTCATCTGGAGTGGGCTCAGTGGGACACAAACTGAAAGCAGCGTGTCCACACAGGCTGCGTTTTGTGTCACTAAGCTCAAGAGGTTTCAAACAAGGATCAAACCTTATTGTATGAGGAGTTTTAATGGAATTTTCCCATAATTAACAATATGAATGGTCCCCTTATAAAATAAACAATCGAAATGTGTGTGTGTCATTTGGGAATAAGAGGTCGTGGACACAGTTCATGTCTCGAGCAGCAATTTCTATTTCCACTAATTCAATAGTACTTCTGTTTTAATGCTGCTTTTTAATGTTACATCGGAAAGAGAAAGTAATTTCCTCTCAATAAAAGACGCAGTTTCTTCAAAGTTTACTGTTTTCCTTTTGCTGCTGTTCATTTCATTATATTTCATCATATCGTTATCAGATTTTGTTAATGTTTTTAATTATTGATATTAGCCATTGTTGTCTCCATTAATGCTTAGTGGTTGTTTTCAGTCATCGTTGTCTCAAATAGTGTTTAAATAATGTTTGTAATGTCTACATCTATTTTATTGTTAGTTTCTATGTTTGTATTACTGTTGTGTCTTGTGTTTTATTCTTTAAAGGCCTTAATCAGTGACAAGGCCTGCAAATTAGTTATGGCAAGACGTCTTGAGTACATTGCATCAGTTGTTTTTTCTACTTCAATGTAACAATGTTTATATGTCAATCCTGTCAAATTAATAAAAAAAAAAAACGAGAGAATTCGAAGCAGCTGAACTGTATTTTGAAGTCAAAAAAAAAAAAAAAAAAGTCAATAAAATAAAGTAAATTACAAAGTTATTGCTTTATATTAATGTTAAATATACCAACGTCTATTAGATGGTAACCTGTATTATTTCTTAGTATTATAAGAATGATCCATTCATAGTGATCACTCTGACACTGTAATAGGTTTCCTCTGCAGCTCTTCACACTGTTTTATTGAGGTTTAAATGCTCTTTAATTATGTAGGATCCCTAATTATTCATTATTTTAAAAAGAAATCTGAAATTGTTTATAATTAAGTTATAAATAAGGTTGTAAATGCTTAATAAATCAATAATAAACATTATAAACAAGCTAGAATGCAGTTCTCATACATCGATTCTGGCTCATTATTTGGCATGACCCAGTCACAGCTTACTGCTAATTAATCTTATTGACGAGTTACAGAAATTTCATATCAGTATTCATGCAAGGTGAGCAATGAGAGCTGAGGCTTATCTAATGTGTTATAATAGCTTAGTAATCATTATTATTAATGATTCATAAAGTGTTTAAAACTAATTAATAACCCAATTATAAACCATTTATAAAGGGTAGTCTTATTGTGAAGTGCTACTACTTTTTTTTAAAAAACTTTTTGAAAACTGTTGAGTACTAACAGCTGGCCTGATGTGAGGCAATTCTAATTCTATATCTATTCTTGGTCTTTGGTGCCACATCTCCAGTATCATATCAGCACTAGTGCAGAAAATAGATTTGACATGTGAAGTAATTTGCTTTGACAGTGCAGCTTCACTGAATATCGTGCACTGATTATTCTTCATTGTCAATAATGAAGTCTAATTAACTTTGAAATAAAGAGAGCAAAGATAGAGTATGGAGTTTTTGGTGATTAAGCGATAACTGACTTCTTGTCCAGCTGTGAGCCAGACAACAACCTGAAACTCACTATAAAGCTCCAGGAAGCTGCAGATTCACATTATAATTCTCTGTAGGTTCATCTTTACTACTGTAAAAAAAAATGTGGATTACAGCTGCTTACTGATGATGAGAGCAGTATGACAGTGTATTTATAATTATAAAAGTTAAATGAAAGATACATTTATGATTTAGAAAAGACAGCTTTTGATTCTGTACGGAAATAATAGTTTAATCATGAATCATGAATGATCTACTGTCTCTATGAATTTAGGATTTTAAGACAAAGACATCTTTTTCTTTCTCTTGGCAGGTGTGTGAGTGTGATGTGTGCACATGCATGTGTCTTGTGTGTTTGATGGTCCAGTGGCTACAGGGATCGAAAAGGGACCAAACTGTCTCTGCTTACTTTACACCCCACCTGTACAGCCAGCCTGGCACTGAGAGTAATTTACAGCTACGCTGGAGCAGATGAGACAACTGGCTAACTGAGACCCAGCAGCTCTGACTGACTCTGAGCCAAGCAGGCCAGCACAGGCCCACCACACACTAACTAACTAACACACACACACACACACACACACACACACACACACACACACACACACACACACACACACACACACAGAGTTTACTCCCTACAGAAGCATATACACAAATGTAACGCCCACAGATACCCCTCCTGTCCACACACACTCCCTCTCTGACAGACAAATATAGAAAACACACATATTGATAGCTTAGCCAAGAGGTGTGAACACAAACTATTGGGTAAAAATTGGAAAGTGTCACACCAAGCTCAGCTGTGACTTGCGTGTAATTTGTTCTTTGACAGAGTGACCAAAAATATCCAGTCCCTGCTGTATATAGCCCGCGACACCTCCAGATCTCTGTTGCATTTGTTTTCTCACATCACACACATTTATTCTGGAGACCGACGCCCCCTCGCCAAAGAACACAGACAGGAACACAATAATTGCTGCTGCTGTTTTTTTTCAATGAATGTACCACTGACTGTGTGAAGTCAGTCTGCTGTCCGTTCATGACCTAAACAACATGCAGGAAATCTACACATTATGTTGGAGAGTACCATTACAAACAGACAGGGATATAACTTTCTCTATAAAGCTATAAAGACACACCAGAGTGATACACAATAATATTGGCACTTTTTCTCCTCTTATTTTCTGCTGTTTGTGTGGAGTATGATCATAAATGTATTCATACATTATCTCTGATGGGTGACCAGTCTATGGGAGTTGTTGTTTTTTGTTTTTGTCTACAGTACTGTGCAGTATTGTAATTTTTTCTTCATTTCTTTGTTGATATTTATTTGTTCTCTTTACTGTCAACCGTATTTTTTATTTAATTTTACTTTTATTTTATTATTATCATTATCATCAATGCTTTTAGTTAATTATTTAATCTTTTTTTTAATTTACTATCATTATTACATCTATTACATTATTTCACTTATATCTTTATCTTTTATAAAATATTTATTTTATTACTAGTAGTAGTAGTATTACTATATTATTATGATTATATCTTGTTCCATGTATGACTTGAAACTGTCAATAAACAAAACTGACGTGACAGGCCAAAAAGATGATGCTTTAACAGCAAAGTTGCTATTTAGAGTGATTGTTTGGCATTGGCCATGTGAGGAAAAGCCAAACCACATTCCTTCAATTAATTACTCATCTGAAGACCTGCCATCCTGATAATTAAAACAAATTTGTGAAGAACAAGACAATCAGGCAGTAATGAAAAAAAACCTGTCAGCAGTATTTTATTTTATTTTATTATTTTGGCCTGTGAATGTGCACATTTTGAAAGGCACTGTATTTTATGTCTACATCTGCCAGTGGGCCATCTCAATAAGAGTAGTTATAACAGTGATTTAATTCCACTACAAGAGAGATTTGATGTGTGGTGAGCAGGAAATACCAGCAAATATTCAACATTATGCATTCTTAAAAAAGTAAATCCAAATGACAATGCATATGGGTAAAGATCCATTTGAATCAACCCAACCTTCTCAGTTCAGAAAATCCAAAGGAGAAACACTTCCACCAACTTGTTGAATGACCCTCGACCTGCTTGTGTAAGATTAAAAGTTAAAGAATAAGGGCCCGAATCAGACATGTCTCGTAGCTGAAGATCTAACCAGATCTAACTTTTGAAGACATAGCAGCACAGCAGTTCATAGTACAGTAACTAATATATTGGAATTAAGAAATTCAACAAGCATTTGTATGGGTATCCATCCATTCTCTGTACTGATGATGTGTCGTTTGCATGTGAGTGGAACATTGCGCACAACCCCGAAAACAATACAAAAGGCGGATGAACTGAACAGACCTAAAAAAGTCAAAGAGAAAAAAAATTAACAAGTACTGATGATGATGGATGTCTGTGACTGTGACTCACAAGTGGATACAACATACATCTCACACTGGACTGTACCCTTTAGAGAGTCAACAAAATATTTAAAAAGTTACCACAGACAAGCGTTTCTGTTTCCGCCAGGTTGTACAGTGTGTGTGAGGAGAGGATCCAGGCATTTGTTGGCTCCAGAAAACACTGCCAGTGCCCACCTAAATGCTACCATCAACCCTGGCACTCAGTACTGTCTTACAGAAATTATGTTTATCCGTCCACCCAAACTACCTCTTTGCAAATCCAGCACACTATATAAATGCAATGCTGCGTTTCATTCACTCAAAGGAACGCTGTCTCTGCAATAATCCTGGCAAGAATTACTGTTTGCTGTCAACATAATTATGAAAACAGTTAAATAATATACAAACATTTCTAGGAGACTGGGTAGACACTGGAGATGGCCTGAGGTCAAGGATCCATGTTGGCTGATAGACCTGTCTCATGTTTTAAGTATTTACTTAACCAAGGCTGCACCACTGGATGTCACTGTTCTATATCTAAATTTGTATTATAAAGCAGTGCAAACCTTTAAGGAAGAACTAAGTATAGAGTTGCACAGTTAATCAAAAAATTAATTCCAGATGTAAGAAAACATCCTTGTTTGGTACAGACATTGCGATATGATTTTTTTTTTACCATATTGTGCATCCCTTACTAAGTAAAATGAAAAGTGACACTTCTTTAGAAAAACTGACGTTCAGCTATCACGTCACTTTTTGTGCAATAAGAATCAATGCTGGTGAAATGATGATGTCTACAAGATCTACATGCAGCCTGTTACTGCCTGATGCCAGAGCCAAGGGTCAACAGAGGCTGCAAAAAATCTGAATCATGACACAATCAAAACGTTAAAAAGTTTTGCTCTAGGAGATCTTATCTTCGCTACAAACTATTTTTTTGATCCTGAGTTGGTTTCAAGCAGTTCTATGAAGTTACCACGGAAAATGATCAGACCATGAAAAGGCATACTGATCAAACTTGACCAGCACTCACTGTTCCTGAGGCAGAGCCAGAGGAAGACCAGCTGCTGATTCCGTAAACACCAACATCCACACAAGAAAGTAGAAACAAAACCACAGGAGCATCCTGAACTAGAACCAACGACCACATACATAGAAATGTATTATACTGAATTGAAAATTTCAGCTAGTGTGAAATCTTTTAGGGCAAACAGGTATGTCCCCTTGTTTAACTGTTATAGCGGCCATTATAGCACCCCCTGGGCTTCATAGAGTAACTTAGAGGATGCTGATATTTAGAGGTGACATGCTTTATTTTCCCAGGTTTTGTAAAAAAAAAAAAAATCTAATGTACTGCTTCCATAAAGGAAAAACAAAACAACAGCAGCTATACAATGTGACTGCTAAAGGACACAACTAAAGCACTGGTATGGGTGGTGATTTTCACGGGACATGCAGAGGACATGAGATACAAATTTAGAAGTAATTTAATTGAATTTACATTTCATTGTGTCTTTCCTTCATTGATGAATTCAGGTGAATGTTGAGTGCTGATAAATGAAAGTCTGCAGGATACAGACATAAAGTAATGGCTGTGTGTGGGAGATGTAGTGACTGTATTACCTCTGATGTGTGTGTGTGTGTGTGTGTTGCTGGAGTGAGGTTGGTTGGGCCTGTGGCTGTTGCCATGACAACCAGAGATAGCTGTGCTGGTGAGCAATGGTGAGTGCTGCTCCATGAATGTTACAGTTTTTTTTTAATTTCTATTTTAAAATCCTTTCACTGTCAAATGAGGTTGATGTCCAGGTCACGCGTGTGATTGTGGTAACATTGGTGGTGACTGCGAGCGCGTGCGCGTTTGTGTAATTCCTTTGTCTGTCCGTTCTCCCCGCCTGCTTCTCCTCTCTTGGTCCATCCTCCCCTCGTGTGACATCACAGTTTGTGACATCACCAGAGCCCAGAGCTGATCAGCATTCAGAGCAGCAGAGCAGCCTCCCTCCACACACACACACACACACACACACACACACACACACACACTGGAGGCAACTGAGCATGCTCACAACACAACTCCCTGCCTGCATGACGATGCTATCACTAACACACACATAGACAATAAAACACAAACAGTCCAATGTGGGGTTTGATGGATGAGTGCTGAAAAAAATGCATCACAGCACATAATATATATAATATATGCAGCTCATATGACACCTGACTGATGACTGTAGGAGTAGTGAGCTCCTCGTGTTCAGAAAGTTGGTGCTGCTATGGGCTGATAAACACTTGACAAATGAGCAGAGGGACAGAGGGTTGATGGCAAACCAGCAGGTCACACACAGAAGAGGTCATATTTATTAAATATTATAATAAGGCTGTATGATTTAGTAAAAAAAAAATCATTTTGCTATTATGTTGACAAATATTGTGATTTCAGAGTGATTCGTGATTATCGGAAATTATCATTTCTGCATTACAATATTCATTTTTTACGGAAAATAAATCATGATGATGTGGCATTTGTTAGAGTCTGTACCAAATAAACATGTTTTCTTACATCTGGACAACAAGATTTGTGGGTCAAGGCATCTCTTCAGTACTACAGTACTTAATTATAATGCTGTTTTGTCACACATTTTTCCTATATACAGTATTTTGATAATATTTTTGATTAATTGTGCAACCCTATATTATACAGTATACTATTATGTATTGAATCTGTTTGCTTCTGGTAATTTTTACAAAATTTTGCCGCATATCACACCACCACATATCTTTTTTTTCACCTTTATTCAACCAGGCAAGTTATTAAGAACAAATACTTTCTTATACTGGTGGCCTGGCAAAAGGTAAAGCCTCTTGAGCAAAGGGGGTAGGGTTTCTGACCCTATTCCAGGATATGGTGTTCACATGGAACATTAAAACCTGGTTAATCATATCCCTGTATATATGATCATAACAGCATCCAGGTTTCTGGTGTGTCTCATCATTTTAATCACTCAGTTCTGTATGTTCAATAAACAGGATCAGGTGTTTACATGCAACAGTTTCCTGGTTCCTATCAGAGTCCTCCCAGTAGGTCAGGGTGATACGACTTATAAAAAAAAATATCTCAATACTTTTGGGCTCTTCTGCAAGATCTGATGTATATATCTCGATCACATCGCTGTCAATTAAACTGCACAACACATAGGGCTTGGCGATATTGACAAAATCACATATCACAATATTTTGACCAAATACCTCAATGTTGATAGTGCAACAATATTGCAGAGATGACTACTGGTGTTTTCACAAAATATTAACACAATAACATTTTTGATAAATAATCATCAGTAATGTGGATATAATGACTAAGTGGGTAAAGGCAAATAACAGCACAACAAAAACAGAGTGGTAAATTCAGAAAGGTACATCACTTTACTGTAATGCAGCCTTTAAAACCAGAAAGACAATACTTATGCCATATCACAATACAACAATATGACATATACATGCACAAAAACCCAGTCATACCCAGGATACCTGAGTGCATGCATACGCATTCACTACTGAGCAATAATTTCACTGCTGCCTACAGTATATGGTGTATCATAAGAATTGCAGAATTTACCCTCACAAAAAATATATTTCTTGGTAGTTTTATATTTATTCATTTATGTCTGGAAAAGCAGCTATACAATAGGTGAGGACTGATGTTTTAGCAATACACTACTTGATATACAGTTGGGTGACAACAGAAAAAACACTGATGGAGAGGAGAAATGTAATAAGCAACAATAACATACGTAAAGCAGTTATTACATCTCAACCCAATTAAAGAACTATGGAGTTTTGGACTGATGTGTGAGACAACTCTCTCTCAAAACCCAAAACAGGTGACATTTTTGAAAGAAATTTGTTCCATCCACCCAGTGAGGTCCAAGAGACTTTACTGGAGCTGTTCAAGTTGTTTTTTCCTTTAATTTGTCACCCATATGTATATATACTAGAAATATCACACTCAAACCAAACTTTAACACACATTCTGTTCACAGCAGCCACAAAAACACACTACAGTGAATTCTGGGTTGCAGCTCTTGAACATGTTTCAATAAATAACGCATTGCATTGATACAATTTAAAGAAAAACCCCAAGAGTTTTACCGACACTTCCAGCAGATGCTACTGATGTGGGCCAGCATGATTGAACTACTGTGAGATAAAAGTTGGTGCAAACTTTTGTGTCATTCTTACCTTGTTGGAGGCCATCTCGCTGACAGAGTGTCTCGTCTGCAGCGTCTCTAGCTGGTCCAGACACCAGTCCAGCTCCTCCAGGGTCTCGGTGGCCAGTTTCTGGTAGGCCTCCTCTGCGGGGGCAAGACAGGAGGGCAAGGGGTCAGTTAGGGCCCGCTTCAGAGGGCTAGTGGACGGTCCAGGCCCGGGGTCTCCCACCCCACATACAGCTAAGCTGGGATACCCCGAGTAGACACATGGGTGACTCTTCATACTGGACAGGTGAGCCAGCTGTGCGGGCCTGGGAGGGGGGCCTTGCTGTCCTGTCTCCAAACCCCACAGGTGAGCAGTCACAGGGCAACTACAGTTCAAATCCTGGACTCTTCCTTTAAAACAGTAAATCAGATATAATCCCAGGGAGGACAGGTGCAGGAGACGGAGTCACTTCTGGGTGTCCAAATGGATGTTAACAGTAAGAAAATCACAACAGGGAACCCACAGACTCACTCACACACAGCACACATATCACAGTCAGCCATCTAG
Source organism: Lutjanus erythropterus (assembly GCF_056507025.1). Taxonomy (NCBI): domain Eukaryota; kingdom Metazoa; phylum Chordata; class Actinopteri; order Lutjaniformes; family Lutjanidae; genus Lutjanus; species Lutjanus erythropterus. The sequence goes on along the minus strand of NC_139326.1, from coordinate 23,692,609 downwards.
GTGTATATGCTGTCATTCATAAGAGAGATGTAATTCCAGTCATGTAGCAGGATGAAGAGCAGTCTGCTTAGCAGGCCCATGTCTGCCGTAGGAGGGATGGAGGGAAGACAGGGACGGTGGAGGAGAGGATCCAGTGAGAGTGAGCTCAGAACCGGTCAAGATCCATGTCAATAATACTGTCCAGCACGGAGCAAACCCCAGATCCTGACATGCTCAACAAATACAAAGACATCTCATACACACATGGACGCAAACAGACACACATGCATACACACACACACTCACACCGGACGAAATGCTAACCATAACACATCATGATTTTGTCTCCTCAGCCTCTCTGCCAATAAAAACATCCATGGTATCCGGGAAGCAAAGGGTATAATCCGGTGCTGGGTGTGTGTGTGCTGCTGGATGGTGTTTCCTATGGACGCTGCTGGCTCTGTGTGTGTGTGTGTGTGTGTGTGTGTATAGGGGGTGGGCTGCTGTTGCTTCGGCGTCCCTGGTAGCCAAACGTGCTGCTCTCCCCAAGCTGTACCTAAAGCCTGAGAGGACTGCACTGTGGATGGGGAAGGGGGAGGAACAAAACACGGACCGGAGTAATGAGAGGAGGAGTGGAGCCAGAGCTGGGAGCTCCCTATACTGTGTGTGCACGTTTGCTAATATGTGTTCAGCATACAAATACACCAAGACAGAGACATAAACAAATAGATGGCTGACAGTATGATAAAGGTGGAGGACGGTGGACAGCTGGCATACATCACAGCATCCTTCAGTGTCTTTTAATTTGAAATTGAAGACATGGCCCCTTTCAA